>NW_003852865.1:0-11604 GCF_000181295.1 Otolemur garnettii | reverse complement strand
TTTTTTTTTGATTACAAGTAATTTTTTTAGTAATAAACATAAAACTACTGCCGCCTGTCCTAACTAGGGGTGCCAGTAACATAGGGCCATTCCAGTAAGCATGGCGAGTGTGTGCCTTTCGAGGCCACTGTGCAGCGCAGTGTGTGCACGTTCCTTTGAGATGCCCCTGTCTTGGAGGTCCCAGAAGATGAAGTGTGGATCCAGACTCGGAGACAGAGCAACAACCTCCAGGAGCGTGACATGACTCAGTGGTTTTGTTTTTAGGTGTGAATCAGGGTGAGGATAATGAAAACTGTCCTGTTCACACTTCCAACCTGACCCTGCGTGACCCCTTCACACTTCCCAGGGAGAGGCGGGACTTTTCTGTATAGATGGCTGAACAGCCTTTTCTGGCTCTGCCCAGACCTGTTTTCTCCTCCCCAGTAGCTCAGTCTCCTGGCTGGGGCATCTGTCCCTTCAGCTCCAGCCACACGGTTTCCTTCTGGCCTCTGTCTCTTGAGTGCTGATCTCTGCTGTGATGGCTGTTTGGCCCCTCTCTCCTGAAAGGCCTGGGGCTCAGGCTGCCAGTTCTGTAGGAAAGGCCTAGTCTTTGTATCGCTTTTCTCCTTGCCATTTCTTGATTCCACTAGTTAGGGGTAATTTGTTGCTTTTTCCCTCCTCCTTCCTCAGCAGGGAGCAGTGCCCAGTTACTAGGCAGGTCTCCATGGCTCCTCCGTCTCTCTCTGTATCCCTGGATCAGAGTGTGCCCGAGTCACATTAACCTGTACACCGTGTTCTTGGTGGAACTTAAGCACCGGGAGGCTTTTGCTGTTTTCTGCTTGGTCAGATGAGGAGCTGTGTGTTTGGAAAAGAGACCTGGAAAAAGAAAAACCAGACTGAGCAGCCTTTTTTCCCTGTTGATGGAGATGCCCTAGGTGGCTGGGCAAGCCCCTGGCCTTCTGGGAGGCCAGAGTTTCCTCTTGTGTGTGAGTGATGTAGTGGAAGGAATTGAGCCCATGAGCCTTCTTTGTTCTTTTTTTCTGCTATATCTTCATGGCTGAAACCAGTGTTAGCCTGATTCTGCCCTGGGCAGCCTCCTGGTGACTGGTCCAAGTCTGAAGCACTTTCATCCTGCTGCTGGAGGTCAGCTGTGGGGAGGCAGATGCACTGCCCAAGCGCTTTGTGGTGAGAGCTGGGATAGGGGCAGCCTCTGTGTGGAGTGACAGCAGTGGGTGAGGATGCACCTGGCACAGAGGTTGCTTAGGTGGGTGCTGAAGAGGGTGCATGCTCTAACCAACCGCAGCACAGAGTGGAGGGGCTGGAGCTCTGCTGAGACCCTCTGAGCTTTATTTATTCTCATCTGGAAAATACTGTGCAGAAGAGGGGCTGGGCACGGTGGATCACACCTGTAATCCTAGCACTCGGGGGAAGCCAAGGTAGCTGGATCACCTGAGCTCAGGAGTTTTGGACCAGCCTGAGCAAGAGTGAGACCTGTCTCTACCAAAAATAGAAAAACTTGCTAGTCGTAGTGCCAGACTCCTGTAGTCCCAGTTACTTGGGAGGCTGAGGCAAAGGGGATGCTTAAGCCCAAGAGTTTGAGATTGCTGTGAGCTATAATGCCAGAGCACTCTGCCCAGGGTGACAGAGAAAGACTCTGTCTCAAAAATAAAAAAAAAAAAAGGAACAAAAAACAACAACAAAAAAATTAAATGAAATACAATACAATAAATAAAATATATGTGGAAGGGGCGTGGCAGAGCCTTGATCAAAGGAAGCAGCAGGTCCTTTTCAACATCAAAGTTCTTTGATGCCATGAGGCTAAGACTTTATACTTTAAACAGGTCTTAACTCCCCCCCCAATTCTACACTCATTCTATGCCCTCCTCCCTATTCGAAAACAAAATTGAGGTGTATTGGGGTGCAGTTTCTCCACAATACTCAGGTGCAAGAAATGTTATATCACACAGTTGTTTTTCTTTCTTTTTTTTTTTTGTTAATTCAAGTTTAAAATTCTCTCTCCAGAGTGTGGGAGTGTCAGTTCCCAGTAGCAGTCATTAATGAAGTGACCCTGCTCTCCCCATGCTGTCAGACATGCCTGGAATATTGCTTGGTCCAGAAAACTCTAGTAGAGACCTCCCGTCCCCAGCCGATCACAGACACGGCTTTGGTGTTTATAGTCTGGGGCAGAAAAGTCCATTCACAGGCAGCAGGCTTCCTTCCTAAGCATGGTACAACTCAGGCAAGGCAGCCTGGTTCTCACAGCTGGGGCCTCAGGACCCACTGGTGCCATCAGAAACCTTGCCATTTCCAGGGAAATGTGTTAGAAGGCCTGGCTGTCTGTCACTTGCACAACTTAAGTCACCCCCAGGGCTCTGTCACTTACCTCCTTCAACTGCAATGCTAGTTCTGTCTCTGCTTCCTCAAATATGAACATATGTCACATAATAACATGGTCGTGACAATTTGTAGAATCCAGATTAAATAACCATGTCAAACAAAATCCTGGGAGGGAGCAGCCACCTAGTTTCCAGATAATAATTTTCCATCAAGAAGCACAAGTTAGCCTCACCCACAGAGGCAAAATTGTGGGCTCAGAACACAGAGTCTCACTCGTTTGCTCATTAAAGACGCTATTGCAGTGGCAAGAGCAAGATAAAATCGACATCTCAATAAATCATCCTGCTACAGAGGGACTGAGCAGGGCCCCTTCAGTCTCTCGCCTCCCTGCACCTTCAAACAAGCAGCATTCACATGCCCCCATGTCTTTCTCAGAGCTCAGAAGATTCCAGGCTGGCCCCGGTTATGCAGGCCCATACCAGGGCCACGGCCGTCACACTTCTTCAAAGATCATCCAACCTTCGCTCTCACTGGGTCATGTTCCCTCCAGACAACAAGCTTATTCATGTCCCTCCTGGTCATTAACAAGAAATCTACCTTTGACATCAATGTCCCCCTGAGAATGTCTCACCTCTTCCGTTTCATCCAAACATCTTAGGAGAGTAGCCCACACCCAGTGTGACCCTTCAAGTGCCATTCAGGCCTCACCCCTCAGTTGGTCTCATGCATCTGTTAAGCCCACTGCACTGTACTGGTCACAGACCCAGGGGATAGTTTCCCATTTTTGTCTTGTAGTGCACTTCCAGGGCATCCGGCAGTTGCTGGCATCACCACTGTCCTCGACAGTCAAGTTTGCCTTACTTGTTTCTGTTCCTTCTCAACCAGGTGTCCCCACCACCCCTGCACCCACCACCTTCCTTCTGGGCTTACCCAGCCTCAGTGTTAGCTCCACACTCTTCTCATCACTGATGCTCCTCCAGGGGGAGTTCATTGGCCCTCAGGATTTCAACTATGACTTGCATGATAATGACTCCCAAACTCAATCTCTGACTCACCAATTCCATCACCTGCTGGGCACTCTTTACATATTTCAGATTCAGTTCTTCAAAAACTAAGGGTAGATAGCAAGCCCTGCCCTCCAGCCTCCTTCACCTGGGTTGGTGTCTCCTCTTTACCAGGGCAAAAGCTATCAAATGTCAGCCTCAACTTTTCTGCCTCCCACAGCCCCTTCTTCCAAATGATCATTGGATCTTGATGGTTTCTCAAGGCCATCCTCTCCACTGCATTCCTGCCACCACCCGGCTTTCTCCAAGGCACCTGCTGTCCCCTGGACCAACGCAACCTCTCCTAACTGGTCTCCTGGCTTCTAGCCTTGCCCCCCTCCCCCCTGTTCTCTCTAGGGCTGCTCGAATGGTCCATGTATGAAACACACAACTGACCAGTCTCCGTCTGCAACAGCCATTCTGCACCCCACTGCGGATGCCGGGCTGCGCTCCCGGGGGGCCTTAGCGCCTTTGTCCCTCGCCACGACTCCACGCTCAACCAGCTGTAGTTCCCTGCAAACCCTCTAGTGTCTTTTTGCTCTTCAATTCCACTTTTACTAGTAGATATGTTAGATTCTATACATAGAATAGTGTTAGATCAGTGTTATAAAGGAAGTTTCCAGCTCATTGTACATGAGAGTTTTTATGCTTGGAGAGGGAGGGTGAGAGAGAAGAGACCCATAGCTGTTTACACATTTCAGTGGCCAAAAGTGTACTGGGCCTGCGATATTTGTGTGCCCTGTTTAAAGTTGTTAATAACTGTGCCAGGTATTAGGTTTTTACTCCCAGGATTTCGAGACCTGGGAGGACCTGTCAGTTATGAGGAGCGCACTGCCCCCTGGAGGCTCCGTCGGGAGCAGCCCCTTGAGGCCGCAGTGCCAGGCGTTCTACAATTCCTTAGAGCTAGTTTTACTGAAAGACCTTTTCTATCACTGACTGTTATTTGTCCCAACATTCTTTCCCAGGTGTCTAATTCTGATCCACACAATTTTTTATTTGCTCCATGGAGTGTTTGGGGAGAAAGCGCAGGTCGGACCTGGAAGACCACGTGACTGAGAGTTCCTTGGGTTCATGTCTGAGGACTTAGATCTCAGTCTGCTAACCCAGGAGTGGAAGATCCCACATTAAAATGGAAAATCAAAAGAAGGAGAGAAAAATTGGGAAGAATATCCTTATGCAGTAAATATTTACTACTGCACTAAGTATATGAAAGACACTGTTTTGTAGAAGTTACCAATTTACATTTGATCTTTTTTTTAATTGTGAAAAATGAGTTTTTTTATTATTAAATGATAGCTGTATACATTAATGCAAACATGGGGTACAGTGTAGTGTTTTCATATACAATTTGAAATATTTTCATCAAACTGGTTAACATAGACTTGCGTTACATTTGATCTTACAATGTTGAGGGAAAAGTATTTGGAGAAAAGAACACTTGGAAACACTTGAGGTTGCAATTTCTGTGGATGAATTTAACTCTGATACCATGAAAACCTGACAGTGAAACTGAGCTAACACAAAAGCAAAACTTGCTCTGGGATTTCCAAGAGCTTGTTCTGATAAGAGATCAGAAATGAATCACACAGTCCCCTGCACCTCCCTCCCCACACTTTAATAGGCCATTAAGCTTTGCTGCAAACCCCATTTAGCCTGGCTTTTCCTCTCCCATTTTCAAACAAGAGAAGAAAAAAGACTTTCATTTAATTGTAAGAGCCAACACTGATCTTCACATATATCTATGTGATAGTGACTAATGACAGGTAAAATTATATTTTATATACTTTATTATCTTGCTATATCAATTGACACAGAATTTCCTAGTTAAAAACAATTATTAGGACATAATTTATGTCCATAGTCATGCTGGGAGGAGGATGCCACGAAGCCCAGACCCAGTGGCCGAGAGCCAAGATGTCTGCATTCCTATGATTCCACCCCTCCTTGGGGAATCTGGAGATACCAGGTGGATCTTCTGTACTGCAGGTATCCATGTCTGTATACTGTGCTTATGGTGCTCACCTCTGTGGAGTGCAATGCTAATGTCCTCTTTGGCATCTACCTCCTCCAAGTTCAAAGCTGGACTGCTATGCTGGGAATCTGGCAAACTGAATTGTTCGGAATTTTTTCTCAGGTACAGATGTAGAGATCACTGGACCTGATTTCAAATATCAAGTCAATCATTTTACCTTTCTCTTTATCTGATTACTGTCTGAGACTCCATAGAGGCCTCTTGCATTATCAGAGAAATGTACCTACAAGAGTACCTGAATATTTTGAATGCATATAAGGGATTATTACTTGAAAATTTTTTTCAAATGCTTCCATAGCTAAAGAAAACTTAAAAAAATTTTTTTTATCTCAGCCAAGTCTGGAGGCACTGCAAGGACATTAAGTTTTGAAATGAGAAATAAAAAGAATGACTAGACTATGAATACTGTCCATATTTTTATTCCTGAAAATTATGGTACAACAGTTGTTAGGCCATAATCATTAAGAAATTCTCAGCATCATCTTCCAAGTCTAGGTTGTAACACACCCCTTCTCAAAAAAACCTATTTTTATTTTGCTCTCTTATTTCAAATGCATTTTTGCACTTCAAATTTTAGTTGCAAATGCTAACGTGAGACTCTTTGCTTGTTTTTCATAGTTCTCTGATTTGTGACTTAATGCTATCGGCCGCTTTATGCTGTTTTGCTTCTGTTTTCTCCACTCTTTGGTCCACTTCATATATTTTTCTTCCCTTCTGTCTTCCTTTGTGATCTGTTTATTATGTTAATAGAGCTTATACATTTCACAATATAGATATCTCACAAAGTCTAAAAGGTATATTTCAGAAATGAAAACTGTTAAACTCTCAGTCTAGAATGGGAAAAGTTGATCATACCATTTTTCCCTCAAACAAAAGTGCTCTGAGATTTGGTCTAAAGAGATTTAATTTTCAGCCCTGCTAGGTGGCTTATGCCTTGAATCTCAGCATTCTGGGAGGCCAAAGTGGGTGGATCATCTGAGCTCACAGGCTCCATCCAGTCCAGCCAGAACAGGACCGAGAGACCCTGTCTCTAAAACTAGCCAGGCATTGTGGTGGGCACTTGCAGTCCCAGCTACTCAGGAGGCTGAGGCAGGAGAATCACTTGAATCCAAGAGTTTGAGGTTACTGTGAGCCACAGCACTATACTAAGGGTGAGACTCTGTCTCAAAAGAAAAAGAGATTCAATTTTCAGTACATAGAAATGTGATGGGGTGTATGGTCTTTCTGCTCATCCCACAGTGTCTTCTGTTGTCTACCCAGAGGTGAGGTGAACCCCTGGGAAGAGGGTGCTGATGAGCGGTGGAAGCCCTGCCCAGGGCCTATTGGACATGTGGCAACACACCCTCTTCCCGGGAGACCTGCTGCCCAGCGGTCTGTGCTCTAGAGACTTGGCTTCTGGCACTCTTGCTTAGACCTTTGGACCCTGGTGAGGCTACTTCTCACATTTCTATAGTGATCTAGGCACCATTCTGTCTCATAGGTTGGTCTGGTTTTCTGTGCTGTGGCGGTGAAGGCTGCTCTGAGTGCCCTGCCAGGCATTTGCCCATGGATGCTTTGCTAAATATCATTAATAGCAACAGAACCTGCATTCTGTTGGATGTACTTGGAAATAAAACTGAATACTTGAGAAAAAATTAACAAACTTCTTTCTTGATATTTGCTGAAACAGCGAGAGGCCAGGTCTCCAGCTTTAAGGGTGGTTATTAAAGCTTTTGGCTGCTACTAGATGTCAGCTCAAAACACTTCAGCTCTGCAGCTTGAGGCGTTTGCCAGGTAAGCATCCTCAGAGACCTTGAGGGATGCTACCATGTCAGTGTGATGACGCGTTGCCCTATGAAAGTCATTTAAACATTGTGGTGACTTGATGCCTGCATTTATGAGGTGGAACCAAATGTAAAAACAGCATAAATGATAAAAAAAAAAACAAAAAACTTCATACATGGGGCTTTGTGAAGGATGCCTGCTAGTCCTCATGGAGTTTTTCAAATTTCATAGAGGGATGTTCTTTTATAAATTTGAATTATCAATATTCACTAATGATTAGTCATGACATTGCCCATTATAGATAGGAAATGAAGCAGTGTGACATGTTTTTCCAAGTATATTGCACATGTTTCACTCGAATTTTTGAGGGAAAATGAGGATAGGCATTATACCTTGGTGGTACAGCTTGGGAGTGGGGACCCCTGAAGGCCTCCCATGCCTCTGCTCCCTCCCCCCTCGGCTCAGCAGAAACAGGAGAACCCAGGATCCAGTGGGAGTGGGAGCAGGCTAGAGCAGCCTCTGTCATACAGCACAATCAGGAGGTGGCAGTGGCAGGGCTGAGAAGGCAGGCCACGGCCATGCAGGGTGAGGGCTGAGGCCCAAGGCCCAGCCCTGTAGCAGGGACCAGGAGTCCCATGCTGGCCCATGGGCCCCAGCTGGCCAAGTGGGCCTAGTGGCCTCAGAAGCTCCTGCCCCACCAGATACACATAGGAATGGCTATCTTTGCCGCAGCTCCTGATGTGGTGGGGAGAGAAGGGCTCCCAGGAGAGAGGGAAGGGGCAGGCTTCGCAGAGCAGGTGGCTGCCAGAGAGTGGTATGATCTGCATTTTTACCAGGGGAGCGCTAGTCCTCCCCAGATGTACCTCTCCCAACCAAGAGCAGGCAACTTTCTTGAGGGGCATTTTCCTGAAAGTTTAGGCCAAAAATGTAGGTGTACATTATACATGGGAGCACATTATATATACACAGCCAAACACAGTAAGAGATTAAGCTAAAATCACACAGTGAGCTAGAGAAGACCCAAAAGTATAGAGAGATACAGTTTTGTTTGATCAGAGGAGTACAAGCTTATTTGGACAAAGCCCCAGAGTTCCAGTGATAAGAAAGCTAGAAGTCATAGGCATGCAGGCAAATAACCCAGATGCCCTTGTTAGGTGAGGTCAGATTCCTACCAGGCCTGGTCCCTGGGAGAGAGCTAAGGTGAGCTCTTCCCAGGACAGAGGCTCTGCTGTGTTTGATTTGCAGATGTAGCTACTGGGTAACCCTCTGGGTCCAATGCCACAGAGAACACAGTAAACTGAGTGTGAATGTCTCCCCAGAGGGGCCAGTAGGCAGGCTATAGGCAGAAAGGGACAAAATGCTCTGAGCTCCGCAGGCTGGGATCCTGTCTTCAGCCCCCAGCCAAGTCTTGCTGTCACTCTTAGCCTTTCAACCTGGAAAGCATCACAGAAAGACTTTATAGCCATCGGTTACGAAGCAGGAAAAGATGACTAGGCACATTTTTTAAGCACCATTATGAGAAGGAAGGAAGGCCCATGTCTTTGCTGTTTGGCTCAAGGCTGTATTTTGCAGCACATAATTGCAACAATTAAACAAGGACACAATATTATCTAAGCTGTACTGTTGTGTTCCCAGGATCTGGAACATTTTCTGCAGGAGTCCAACTCTATCTCTAGAGACTGGCAAACAGCTCCCTTTCAGCTCAGACCCTTGACTGGGAACAAGGTGCAGAAAGTGGGTAGCTCCTCCTGCCCTTAGTGCCCCTGATGGGTAATATGTCTTCATCTTTGTTCTCAGTTGCACACGTCTGGTTTAATTTTTATTTCTGTTAATTTTGAATGAGTTAGTAACTCAGTGATCCTGGCCATGGATTGCTGGAACTGTGGGATTGTTAGTAAGGATTGAATCAGCTTTTAGGTTCTTAACAGACTGTAGGGGATAAGATCCTTTTGCTCAAGACATGGCAGTTCGCCTCAATGTGCCCTCTCCGGTTAACTGCTTCCGAGAAGCGCATTCCTTGTGGATCTGAGCATCTACACTTGCCTATTGATGTGCAAGAATGTAGAGTGACTCTCCCTAGGGGGCGTGGAGAAGTAGCCGAGATGAGCTGGAGGCTGGAAAGACCGGTTTTGAAGCATTGGGTTCTATTCCCTGCCTCCCTCCTTCAATTAACATTATAATGTGTTACCTTACCTTGGGCAAGAGAGGACCGACAGCCAGGCTCCAAAATGTTTTACTCTAAACAAAATCAATTGTATATGCCTTCCTCAACCTTCATACTAAATTGTAATCTCAAATGGTTGCTTCCTCACGATACTTGACTTCTTTGTATATGTGTTAAATTCTTACTAAATGTTGGAAAGTATATAAGATACTGAGTAAAGTTTATCGGGGCCGCCGACCAGAGCGAGTCCTGGTCTCCCTTAAAGATTCATTCAGTTTGCAGTTCTTTCCCCTGCGTCATCGAACAGAAGTTCCGAGGAACAAAAACACCATCTACAACAGACTCTGAAATCCAGTAACATTTATGATGTGTTTGTTCACTTGGGGAACTGCCAGGTACTGGTGGGAGAAATGGCCAGGAGAGGCAGAGTCCCGAGAGCTTGAGGTGTTGCCCTGGCTGGTAACCTTTTTGCAGTGTTATTCCTCCAGACCTACTTGGATTTACAGGAAACTTTTATTATTCCAAACCAATTAAGCATGTAACACTTACTCCAAGTTCTATAAAGTCTATGCTGTGACCATTTCCAGCTATAAATCTACACGCTAAACTTCTGATACCTGTTACTGAGTAAATAATAATGGATACCAACTTATATCCAGAATCTACCATTGCTTCCCATGTCCAGGGAGGCATCAGTGATGCACTTTGAGATACATTTGGAAAAAAAATTAATAGAAATAGTTTAGCAGAGAAATCCCAACCCTAGGACTAATAAAATTATGTTTTCTTAAATCTAAATGCCTTTAAGATTATATACTAAAAGATAATCTGTGTACAACATGTAAATAATCATAATTCTCAGTGGATAGTATTTGAATTTCAATTACTGCTAGTAATGGAGAGAGTCTCCTCACTTGTTCCCTTGTCATTAGAAATAACAAATTTAATTCAAGATTTTATCTTTAAAATGTTATCCTGAAAATCTTGGTGCCTTTCTCCCTCTCTCCCCCCCACCTTCCTTCCTTTCCCTTTCTTCTTCCTCTTTCCTTCCCACTTCTCTCTCTCCTTTTCCCCCTCTCCCACTCTCCACTTCTCCCTCTCTCTCTTTCCTCCCTCTCCCTTTCTTTCTCTCTTCCTCTCCCCTCTACCTTCCCCTTCCTTCCCCTTCCCTCCTTCTCCCTGTTTTGGTTGTTTGGGTTTTTTTTTTTTTTATTCAATAGCTACAGCTGATTGAGTAAAGCTCAAGGTAATATGAAACCTGCTTTCCTGAAAGTCAGCCTGAAAGTTAAATTAGGAATAACAATTTTCTTTCTGAGTTTGAAGTCTCATTAGTGTAACTGCCAGGATAACAACCCACAGCCTTCCTTAATATAGTGGTTTCCATTTACATACTGTATCCTCAAACCACCTCTATTCTAACACTCAGTGTTTTTCTTTCAAATGGTGCATCTTTCACTTAAACATTCTTTAAAGGAAACTTTTTGATAATGACTTCCAGTGAAAAACCAGTATCCCCTGCCTCAGTAGATGGTAACCAGGACAAGCAACAATACAGACAACAAGAATATATTGCTGAATTCTAGCTAGAAACTTGAGGCTACGGAGGCACTGGGACAAAATCTTTCATTTTGTCAAGTGTTAGGGACAGATTGAATACACTGCATGGAGACATTCTCTGCAATGATGAGGCGTGCAGGGAGGTCAAAAAGAACATTCTCACACTGCAATTTAGTATAATTTACCTTCTCCACATTATCTCCACCTTAGAAAACAATGCCTTAATAAAACCAACTGTGACCTCCAAGTTTATGGGTGTTCAACTCTCCGTAGGAGTTTTAGCTGAGCTGAGGAGAGAAGGGCCTCCTTCCCCAAGATTCACCTTCTCTTGGGGAGTCTCACAGCATAGACCAGCTGCTGATGACCTGCTGTGCCCTCCTGGACATTCCCATTCAAACCCAGACACACCCCTGCCTTCAATCCTCTGAGGACACCTGAGAAGAGAATGGCTATTAAATATGACCTTACAGACAAACGGGGTGACAAAAAGGAAACAAACAGAATGACTTAATTCATCTGTTTTCTCCTATTTTGTGAGGAGGCAAGTTTTCAGAGGCAAGTTTCTCCAACTTTATTTATTTATTCATTTACTGTGGTCTTCACTATTTCCTCCTTTCTGATAGCTTTGGGTTTGGAACTTTAGCATAAGTGAGAATCACTGGAAGGGCTCATTAAAATATGCTGAGTGCTGTGCCCAACCCCAGATTTTCCAATTCAGCCAGTTAGAT
>NW_003852864.1:56171-58380 GCF_000181295.1 Otolemur garnettii | reverse complement strand
AATCTGAAGGAAATCAACCAATACATGGAATCATGCCACCTTCCAAGACTTAGCCAGAATGAAGCAGAAATGTTGAATAGCCCTACATCAAGTTCTGAAATAGCATCAACTGTACAAAATCACCCTAAAAAGAAAAGCCCAGGACCAGATGGCTTCATGTCAGAATTCTACCAAACCTTTAAAGAGGACCTTCTTCCAAAACATAGAAAAAGAAGTAATACTACCCAACACATTCTATGATGCAATCATCACCATGATACCCAAATCAGGAAAAGAACCAATAAGAAAATAAAACTACAGACCAATATCACTAATAAATATTGATGCAAAAATATCCAACAAGATCCTAACAAACAGAATCCAGCAACACATCAAACAAATCATACAACACAATCAAGTGAATTTTATCCCAGGACCTCAAGGCTGGTTCAACATACATAAATCTATAAATGAAATTTATCACAAACAAATTAAAAAACAAAGATCATATGATTCTCTCAATTCATGCAGAAAAAGCTTTTGATTATATCCAGCATCCCTTCATGATCAGAACCCTTAAGAAAATTAGTATAGAAGGGACATTTCTAAAACTGATTGAGGCCATCTACTGCAAACCCACTGCCAATATTGTATTGAATGGAGTTAAATTGAAATCATTTCCACTCAGATCAGGAATGAGGCAAGGTTCCCCATTGTTTCCATTGCTCTTTAACATGGTAATGTAAGTTTTGGCCATCACAATTGGGGAAGAAAAGGTGATCCAGGGTATCCATATAGGATCAGAAGAGATCAAACTTTCACCCATCGCAGATGATATGATTTTATACCTGCAAAACACTAGGGACTCTACTACAAAACTCTTAGAAGTAATAAAGAAATATAGCAGCATCTCAGGTTACAAAATAAACACTTAAGTCAGTAGCCTTTACATATACCATCAACAGTCAAGCTGAAAAATTAGTCAAGAGCTCTATTCCATTCACAGTAGTGCCAAAGAAGATGAAATATTTCAGAGTTTACCTAACAAAGGATGTGAAAGATCTCTATAAAGAGAACTATGAAACTCTAGGAAAATAAATAGCTGAAAATGTTAACAAATGGAAAAATATACCATGCTCATGGCTGAGAAGAATCTACATTGTTAAAATGTCAATACTACCAAAAGTAACATACAATTGTAATTAAATCCCTATTAAAGCTCCACTGTCATACTTTAAAGATCTCAAAAAAATAATATTTTGTTTTATATGCTATCAGAAAAGACCTTGAATAGCCAAGACATTACTCAGAAATAAAAGCAAAGCAGGTGGAATCATGCTACCAGACCTCATTTTATACTATAAATTGATAGTGATCAAAACAGCATGGTACTGGCACAAAAACAGAGAAGTAGATGTATGGAACAGAATAGAGAACCAAGAGAGGAATCCAGGTACTTACCATTACATGATCTTTGAGAAGCCAATTAAAAACATTCAATGGGGGAAAAGTTTTCTTATTTAACAAATGGTGCTGTGCGAACTGGTTGTCAATCTGCAGAAGACTGAAACTGGATCAACACATTTCACCACTAACTAAAATAGACTCTCACTGGATTAAAGATTTAAACTTCAGACATCAAACTATAAAAATGCTAGAAGATCATTCATGGAAAACACTTGAAGAAATCGGCCTGGGTGAAAATTTTATGAGGAAGACCCCCTGGGCGATTCAAGCAACATCAAAAATACACTACTGGGATGTCATCAAACTAAAAAGCTTCTGCACAGTTGAGAACACAGTAAGTAGAGCAAGCAGACAGCCCTCAGAATGGGAGAAGATATTTTGTGGTTATGTCTCCAACAAAGGTTTAATAACCACAATCCACAGAGAATTCAAATCTATTAGCAAGAAGAAAACAAGTGACCCAATTTAGGGTGGGCAAGGGATTTGAAGAGAAGCTTCTCTGAAGAAGACAGGCGCATGGCCTACAGATATATGAAAAAGTGCTCATCATCCTTAATCATCAGAGAAATGCAAATCAAAACTACTTTGAGATATCATCTAACACCAGTAAGGTTAGTACATATCACAAAATCACAAAATCACAGATGCTGACGTGGTTGTGAAGAAAAGGGAACACTTCTACACTGTTGGTGGGATTGCAAACTAATACGTTCCTTTTGGAAAGACATCTGGAGAACACTTAGAGAACTAAAAATAGACCTGC
>NW_003852864.1:41532-55494 GCF_000181295.1 Otolemur garnettii | reverse complement strand
GGCTGGATTCAAACCCACCACCTTAGGTGTATGTGGCTGGCACCTTAGCCACTTGAGCCACAGGCGCCGAGCCATGAGAATCTTTTTAAATGAAGAATATAAATGTCTTAGCACAATAACTAAGAAAATGACATGAAGGCTATATTAACCAGTTTGATGAAAATATTTCAAATTGTATATAAAAATAGCACACTGTACTCCATTACAGTATTAATGTACACAGCTATGATTTAATATAAAAATATATTACTGGGATATGGTCAATTAAAAAGCTTCTGCCCTGCTAAAAACACAGTAAGTAAAGGACATAGACAGCCCTCAGAATAGGAGATAATTTTTGCAGGTTATATTTCTGACAAAGGTCTAATAATCAGAATCCATAGAAAACACAAACTTATTAATAAGAAAAAAGCAAGTGATCCCATTTCATTGTGGGCAAGAGACATGAACAGAAGCTTCTCTGAAGAAGACAGGCGTGTAGTCTACAGACACATGAAAAATTCTCATTACCTTTAGTCATCAGAGAAATGCAAACCAAAACTACTCTGAGATACCATCTAACTCCAGTAAGAATAGACCACATCACAAAATCCCACAAGTGCAGATGTTGGTGTGGCTGTAGAGAAAAGGGAACACTTTTGCACTTCTGGTGGGAATGCAATCTAGTGGGTTCCTTTTGGAATGAAGTTTGGAGAACACTCAGGGATCTAAATGTAGATCTACCATTTGATCCTGCAATTCCTCTTCTATGTGTATATCCAAAAGACCAAAAATCATTTGGTAACAAAGATATTTGCACCAGATTGTTCATTGAAGCTCAACTCATAATTGCCAAGTCATGGAAGACGCCCAAGTGCCCATCGACCCATGAATAGATTAATAAATTATGGTGTATATATTCCATGGAATACTATGCAGCACTAAGAAATGGAGACTTCACCTCTTTTATGTTTACATGGATAAAGCTGGAAAATATTTTTTCTAATAAAGTATCTCAGGAATGGAAAAAATATATCCAATTTACTCAGTACTAATATAGAACCAATTTATGACCTCTCAAACTTTCCTATGAAGGATGAATCTCAACTATAGGCTAGGATGAAGGAGGGAAGTGGTGTATGACTGGAAGGGAGGTGAGTGGTTTGATACAAGGAGGGTTTATAAAAGGAGAACACCTATGGAGCATATTTCAAGTACACGTTGGATCTATCAGATGTAGAACACAAATGTCTTAACACTGTAATTGGGTAAGTGAGATGAAGGCTATGATAATTAGTAGGATGAAGCACTGCAATTTGTACAAATAATCAACACATTGAATCCCACAATAGCATAAATGTATTCATGATCTATGTACAAATGACTTAATAAAAAAATTCCACTTATTTATTATTGGTGGTTCTGCAAATGATGGGGGGGGGTTCTGCTTCATAACATATTTTCCCATGTCAATATTTTCTTTTTTTTTTTTTAAATAAGCACATAGCAAGTGGGTTTTATTCAGTATTTTAAAAATACAGATTTTGTGGCATCTTATAAATTTCTACTATAACAACGCCTTGATACATTGAACCAAGAAAACAATACAAACAAAAATTCATTTCCAAAAACAATCCATGACCTTTATTAAGGGGTGGTTTACATTTATGCATAATTTTATTACATTTATGCATAATTTTTGACTGTTACAATCAGGTATGTAATCACTTAGATACCTCTAATTTCTTTCTGTTAAAAATACATTCTTTTAGAAAATCCAATTTCATCATCTCATTCTTTTTTTCAGTAATTTTCTCCAAACAGTGATAGAAGTACTCTCTGATGGAAAGAAGGCAGAAAACTGGTTTTGAGCATCCCCAAATTATATATCTATAATAAAAGTTTGGCTCCAAGGAGCCTAGCTCTAATTAGTGAAGTAGGCCCAATTTAGAAAGTGACAATGAGGTGGTAACTAACAATTGTACTAGCCATCATCAAAAATTCACAATTTTAGTGATCTTTGTTTTGGGTTTCTATGGTTTAGGTGAATCCAAAATTCAAAGTCTGCACTCATTCCCTTTGGACAGCGACCAACGGTGACCATTCAATCTGAATTCTGACTTTCAGGGCAATCTTTCTTTAAGTGTTTCACAGAGCCACAAAGTTTGCAACCACTACCATCAGCATAGAGTCCTTTGGGATTATCAGGACAAGATATAGACAGGTGTCCCATTTTCCCACAAACAAAACACTTTGCAAAAGGAAATTCACCAACAGCTGGGTCTACTTAAGCCTTACACTTGGTTATTTCATGCTCTGTGGACCCAAACCGATAACATTCCAGTGCTCATATCTTGATTTTCAAGGGTAGCTGGGCAATCTGCAATTCTATGATGAGGTTTTCTACAATGGAAACATACCATTGCATTTTTCTTTGCTGCTTGTCTTTTTAATCCTTCCCATCAACTGTCTTTCTTTAAAGCCACTGCAATTTCTTTCCTTACTTATGTCTGATGCTATAATCTCCCCATTGGGAACCATCTGTGAGTTCTGTTTTAGGTATTCCATGAATTCATTCACATCTTCATTTAAGTATTCTTTTTTCTTTTCATTCTTTTTATGTTTTGCTGGGGGTACATTATTTTTAACGGATAGCCTATTGGTTCCAACTTGTTTATGCTTTGGTAGGTTTTGGCTTGTTCCCTCAAAGGACTGCTTTTTCATGTTCTCCCATGATGTTGCAGACAAGGGTCTCTTACTATGTGTGGTAGTAATGCATCCCCACCAAGTCATAGTCTGATCAGATATACCTTAGCAATTGCACACAGATCCTCCAGAGGAGCCAAGTTTGCAAGCCCATGTCAATATTTTTAAGCATTTTCTTCACACTTCCTGGGGTCTCATCCAGAGGCAGGATCTGTTAAGACCTGTGGATCCAGGAGAAGTTGACTTAAGAAATGTAAAGTTATAAACAATGAGAGACAAAGAGACAAGACATACAGGATAGAATTTTCAAAGCTGGGAGCATAGGGGACCACTACCTGTTTGTGGGGTTCCAAAGGGTGGCCCTAAGTGTTTGTTACACTCAGCTTTTATTGAAGGCTATTTGTTCATTATTCCAGAGGGCAAGCTGAGGAATGGAACAAAGACATCACCAGTTTCCCTGAGCAAACAAATTAGCTCTTATTGCTTCTATAATCATTGACTTGAAGGATCTGAGCATCGTGAGAAAACCAGAACCTGAACCTTGTGTAAGGGCAGCCTCCTGTCTGTGATCACACACATAGATTCCTAGGGGTGTGTTAATCTCTGCTAGTTCACTGTGGGGTAAAATATCCTCTGAAGAATCGGTGGGAAACAGGAATTTTTCTCTCATCACCACCCCAAAGGTATTTTCCTCTGTGATACCCTTATCACAGAGGATATAAGGATATAAGTCCTCTTACTCATATTTCAGGGCTCAAACTATTCCCTTGATCTCTGCTATGTCCAAATACAAATCTCCTCAATGGGTATTTGCTTTGGCGGTTGACTGAGCAGGGGATGATCTTGTTAATTTTTCTTTCCAGGACTTGGACACAGCATCTTATGTGGCCATTATTTCTTCAAAGTGTTCACAGATTCAGCAGAGGTGATCACAAGCTGTATCCCCTGCAAAACAGGCTTCCAGAAAACTGCTCATGTAAGAAATTTAGCAGTGGCTGGTTTAAAGCTAAACTAGCTGGCTTTGATTCACCTTGCTCAGCTTTTTTTTTTTTTATTTGTCCCTTTATCTGGGGATGTTTTCCCTTCCCAAGAATTGGGTCCTTGGTCCACATTCTGCCTACAGCACTCTCTTTGAGAATTTGTATTTTGGGGGACTTAAATTAAAATCTTTTATCCAGGGAGAGTCAATGTTTGTCAATGGAGAAAGCTGTGGGTCCAGTTTCAGTCTTCTACAAGTGCCTAACCAGTTCTCTCAGCACCATTTGATAAATAGGGATTCTTTTCCCAAGGGTATATATTTTTTAAAATTCTTATAGCATAACTGTGTACATTAATGCAATCATGGGCTACAGTGTGGTGTTTTCATGTACATTTTTAAATACTCTCATCAAACTGGTCAAGATAACTTTCATGTCATTTTCTTAGTAATTGAGTTAAAATGTTCATACTCTGCTTTTAGAAAGATTCACTTGTACCCTTGTAAGATAAACCATAGAGGTGACCCCACCAATATACCTTCCTTCCCCCATCTATCCTCCTCACCTCACCCTCCCACCCCCTTCCCATATTCTAAGGCTATAATTAGGTTATGACATTCTTATAAAAGCTATGAATTAGTTTCAAAATAGGGCTGTGTACATTGGATACTTTTTCTTCCATTCTTGAGATACTTTGCTAAGAAGAACATTTTCTAATTCCATCCATATAAACATGAAGGAGGTAGTCTCCATCCTTCTTTAGGGCTGCATAGTATTCCATGGTGTACATGTACCACAATTTACTGATCCATTCATGGGTCGATGGGCATTTGGGTTTCTTTCATGACCTAGAAATTATAAATTGGGCTGCAATAAACATTCTGATACAAATATCTTTGTTGTAATTTGATTTTTGGTCTTCTGGATATATACCTAATAAAGGAATTGCAGGATCAATTGGCAGGTCTATTTTTAGATCTCTCAGTGTTCTCCAGATGTCTTTCCAAAAGAAACGAATTAATTTGCATCCCCACCATCAGTGTAGCAGTGTTCCCTTTTCTCCATATCCATGATAACATCTCTGGTTTGGGGATTATGTAATATGGGCTAATCTCACTGGGGTTAGGTGGTACCTCAAAGTAGTTTTGATTTGCATTTCTCTGATGATTAAAGATGGACAGCATTTTTTCATATATCTGTAGACCATGAGCCTCTCTTCTTTAGAAAAATTTCTATTCAAGTCCCTTGTCAGCCCTGAGATGGTATTGCTTGTTTTTTTTCTTGCTAATACGTTTGAGTTCTCTGTGGATTCCAGTTATTAAACCTTTGTTGGAGACATAACCAGCAAATATCTTCTCCCATTCTGAGGGCTGTCTACCTGCTTTATTTACCGTGTTCTTGGCTGTGCAGAAACTTTTTAGTTTGATTCGGTCCCAAAAGTGTATTTTTGACATTGCTGTAAATGGCCCGAGGGGTCCTCCTCATAAAATTTTTGCCTAAGCCAATTTCTTCAAGTGTTTTCCCTATACTTTCTTCTAGTATTTTCATAGTTTCATGTCTTAAGTTTAAATCTTTGATCTAATGAGAGTCTATCTTAGTTTATGGTGAAAGGTGTGGGTCTAGTTTCAGTCTTCTACAGGTTGCCATCCAGTTAGCCCAGAACCATTTGTTAAATAGGGAATCTTTTCCCCACTCAATATTTTTAATTGGCTTGTCAAAGACCAGGTACCAATAAGTAGCTGGATTCATCTGTTGGCTCACTATTCTGTTCCATACATCTACATCTCTATTTTTGTGCCAGTACCATGCGGTTTTGATCACTATCAATTTATAGTATAGTCTGAGGTCTGGTAACGTAATTCCTCCTACTTTGTTTTTGTTCCTGAGCAATGTCTTTGCTAAGTCATTCACATTGATCGAAATTATTGATAAGCCTGGTAAAATTTTGTGCATCGAGTTGCTCGAAAGTCCAGTGGACATTTTTAATTTTTTCGCCACTGTGGAAATTGTAATTTGATCAAATGTTTCTGAATTGGTTTACTTTTGTGGTTGAGGATTACACTGGTCATTATGGAGGATAGGTTTGAGAATTTCCTAGAGAGCTGGTTTAGTTATGGCAAATTTCTTCAACATGTGAATGTTGTTAAAGTATTTAATTTCTCCATCGTAGATAACACTCAGTTTAGCCGGATACAGGATCCTGGATTGAAAGTTATTTTGTTTTAGGAGATTAAAAGTTGATTACCATCCTCTTCTAGCCTGAAAGCTTTCAGCCGAGAGATATGCAGTCATCCTAATACTCTTCCCCTTGTAGGTTATGGTTTTCTTATGTTTGACTGCCTTCAGAATTTTCTCTTTCATATTAACTTTAGTAAAGTTAATTATGATGTTCCTGGGGGATGTCTTCTTTGGATTGAGTAGTGCTGGTGTTCTGAAACTCTCTGCTATCTGAATTTCAGAATCTCTTGGCATGTCTGGAAATTTCTCTTTCATAATTTCATGAAGAAAAGCCTCTGTATTTTGTGAAGCAACTTCATCAGAATAAGGTGAATATTAGTTTTCTTGGAGTTATCCGAGAGCTCTCTTAGAGTAAGATCCGTTTTTAATCACCATTTCTTTTGGTCTTTGCACTCCTCGGTTTCTTCAAAAGCTTTGTCTTTAATGTCAGAGATCTTTTCTTCTGTGTGTTGCACTCTGTTACGGGGGGATTCCATGGTATCTTTCAGATCCTTGAGGGCTGCAACCTCTTGCCTCAGTGTTTCAAACTCTTTGGTCATTTTATCTTTGAAATCATTGAATTCTTGAGACATCTTTTAAATGATTTCTTGAGATATCTTTTGAATAATTTCTTGAAATTCTAATTGCCTCTATTCTTTCATTCTGTAAATCTCTTTTGCTATCCAAATTCTGAACCCGATTTCTGACATTTCAGCCATTTGCTTGTGAATGGGATCTTCAAATGCTTCTGCACCATCCTTCTTTGGGGGACATTATCTACTCTGGTTCTTCTGTTTACCAGAGTTTTTCCGCTGATTCCACCCCATGGTGAGTTTGCACCATTTGGAGACTATCCCAAAACCCTTCAGCCTGTAGCTGCCACTGGTGAAGACCCAAGCGGCAGGTGCTGGAGGGGCATGCACAGGTCGAATAGTTTTCAGGGTGCCCAGCTTGGGTGCCCAGGGGGCTGTGGCCAAGGGGTGGCAGTCTAAGGATTTGCACTCGTCACACAGTCGTCGGCATGTCTGGTGCTTGTCAAGCGGTCCTTGGGGGGCTGTCCAGGTGCCCCAGGTACTTTGGCCAAGCAGCAGCAGCGTCAGGGGGACGCATTGGTTAAACCATCCTCAGGGCACCACACTCGCGGGGGATGTGTGGGTCAAACAGTGCTGGGAGCACCCCCTCAGGTTCCCTGGTGCAGCTGCCAATCAGCAGTAGCCACGCAGGTCATGCAGTTCTGGATGTGCACTGCTCAGGTACTCAGGGGTGGTGACTGAGCAGGGCAAACAGTCTTAGGTGTGTCTTACTCAGGTATCTGGGGGCTATAGCCAAGCGGCAGTAGCTGTGCAGATAGAATAGTCCTCCACCACTTGGGTTCCTTGGAGTAGCCATGAGGTGGCAGGTGTGCAGGGAGTGCACAGCTTAAAGAGTCCTGGGGCACCCCACTCAGGTGTACCGGAGGCAGCAGCCAAGCAGCGGTAGCTGCGGGGGACACACAGGTTTAACAGTCCTTGGAGCGCTCAGCTTGGGTGCTCAGGGGGCTGTGGCCGAGTGGTGGCAGTCTAGGTGGAGTAGCAGCTGGTGCAGGAGGACGTGCTGGTCAAATAGTCCTCAGGGCATCCTGCTAGGGTGCCTGGGGAGCAGTGGCCCAGCGGCGGCAGCCACGGGCAACATGTGGTGGAACACTGCTGGGAGCATCCCTCTCAGGTTCCCTGGGGTGGCTGCCCATCAGCGGCAGCCACACAGGTCAAACAGTCATGGGCGCTACTTACGCAGGTGCCCAGGGGTGGTGACGGAGCGGGTCAAACAGTCTCAGAGGAGCCCCCCTTGGGTGTCTGGGTGCAGTGGACAAGCGGTGGCAGCTGCACGGGTCAAACAGTACTCCGGCACTCAGGTGCTTGGGGGAACCGCAAAGCAGTAGCTCTGTTGGGGTTGTGTGGATCAAACATTCCTGGGGCACCCTGCTCATGTGCCCAGGGGGCTGCGGCCAAGTGGAGGCAGTCTAGGAGGACACCCAGTTCAAACAGTCCTCTGCGTGCCTCACTCAGGTGATTGGGGTTGGCCGCTGAACAATAACAGCTACGCAGAGGACGCATGGGTCAAACAGTCCTGTGCACGCCTCACATGGGTGCCAGCAGTGGCAGCTAAGCATTGGGCCCCCTGCAAACCAAGCAATCTTCCTCCACTTGGGTACCTGGGGCAGACATAAAGCGACAGCTTCGTGGGGGAAACATGGGTCAAACAGTCTTGAGGGCACCTCGCTCTGGTGCCCAGAGGGCTGCGGCCAAGCGATGGCAGCCTAGGGGGGCACGTGATTGGAGCAGTCTTCCCCGTGCCTGCTTGAGTGACCGGGGTTGGCGGCCGAGCAGTCACAGCTATGCAGGGGACACACGGGTAAAACCATCCTGGGCAAGCCTCGCTAAAGTGCCCTGGAGTGGCTGCCATGTGGCAGCATCTGCGGCTCAAACAGTCCTTGGTATGCCCCAGTTGGGTGCCCGGGGTGGCAGCCAAGTAGCAGCAGCTGTACGGGTAGAACAGTCCTCCACCACTCAGGTGCTGATGAGTGGCCGGGAAGTGGTAGCTGTGTGAGGCTGTGGGTGGGGGTGGGCGGGTCAAATAGTCCTGGGACGCCTGCTCGGGTGTTCAGGGGGTTGTGGCCAAATGGAGGCAGCCTAGGAGGACACGCAAGTCGAATAATCCTCATCACTCCTCCTGGGATGTCCAGGGACAGTGGCCGAGTGGCAGTCAGGGGGAACATGCAGCCCCAGCAGTTCTCCGGCTGCAGGGTGCTTGGCCCCGTGGGTGAGGGGATGCTACTCTTGGGCCTCCTCTCACTGTCTCTGTAGGCAAGGGGGGAAGGGTGGACTGGGAATTCAAAATGGTCGTGCAGGTTAGTTCGATTTTTCTGCCTAGCTAGAGGGTGTTTAGAATCTCAACAGGGTCCCTCTAGAGGAGTAGACCCCTCTTTCTGTAGCTCTCACATGTGAGGTGAGACAATAAGTCTTCAGTTCACTGCTCAACTGTAGGAAACTCACAGGAGCAGACAAAGAGAAAAAAATGCACCTTTCTTGGGGGCAGGGTCAGATATCCTTCCTTTGGGATGTATTATGTACCTGTAGGTTGCTTTCTAGGAGACGCAACTTGCCTCTTCAGAGATGTCCTGCAGATGTCTTTCTTCTCTCTCAGCTGGGCTCTTCGTCTTCAACTTTGTTGGGTTTTTTCTGGACTTTATCCTTCCTTCTGGATGGAAGCTTCTGTCAGAAGCTGGTACCTGTTGGCCATCTTGCTCCTCTCTCTTGCATTTTCTGCATGAATATAATTCGGCAGCTCCAGCCGCAGCTCCTTCCTTCTGCAGTCACATCACCCTCAGAATGTGCCTTCTTTACCGGTTCTTTCTCTCGGGGCCACCGGCTCCACAGGTAGAGAGGTTTGAAAATGGCGTGGACAGACCCACCCTCTCTTTTCTCTTTTAAAAAAATCTTTTATCCCTTCTTGCTATTCCCTCTTCTCATCCTATTAGTCCTTTATCAAAAAAGACACTTCAACAACACCTTAAGTCAGAGTCACAGTAACTTAAAGAGCAAGACAGAGTTAAGACGGCCAATTGGAGACAGCTCTCAACAGATGCTCCCATCAAGAGGGAGAGATTGAAAGAATGAACCCAATAAAGCTGAAGGTTGGAAGATGAGCTGAGAGAGAAGATTGATAAGTGCACATAATCCCTGCTGAGGCAAGCTACAACTCAAAGGTAGCAAATTTCAGGTACTAAATCCATCCCAAGGAGGACGAGAGTCCTTCTCCTTCCCAAAGAGAGTGGCTCAATGTGTGCTCTCTACAACAGAAGTGAACAGAAGACCTCTTGTCTCACCATATGGGAGAGAGTGGGTGAAGGCTGGGACTCTTTTTTCAGAAAGATCTTGCTGTGAGCCTAGGCATTCTCTTGCCCAGCATAAAAGTTGAACAAATACTTTCCCTGCCATTCTGAACGCCCAGACCACCTTTCTTCCTTTGCCTGGCAGTGTGGAAGCCTACTCCCTGCAGAGATCAGAGTGTCTAGTGTTTCCTTGCTGGGGATAGGCATTGCATGGCTTGCAGCAGCAAAACTGCACTGAAAATGTGACTTGAGTAGAAGTGGAAAGAGATGCAGGGAGGTGGTGACTGGCCCAACACTGTGAAAGTGCATATCAGCCACAGGTGGAGTCACAGGAACCCACTTGGTGGCATCTGCTATGCAGCAGCGATAATGGTGGACTCCTGCCAGAGTCAAATTTTGGTAAGACACAGCCCCAATTATTGGACTGCTGGAGGGAGCCAGGCCTTGCCCTGAAGGGATACCAGAGGAGGGCAACTGGGACAGAGGCACTGTCTCTGAGGGAGAAAAACAAATGCTGCAACATTAACCCCCAGCTTGGAACAGACTCAGGTGGAACAATTCCCAGTTTCCAGTAAGTACTGGAGGGAGTCAGACTTCAGCTCCCCCTGCCTACTGGTGGCAGAGTGCAGCAACCAGGCCAAGGAGGCATTGTCTCTCATTTGACTCTGGCTGGTATAAATCCATGATGCACTTGCTCATTGAAGGGAACTGGGCCACAGCCCTGCCGGGTTACCAGTCACTGGGTGTGGAAGAGGTGCAAGGTAGGGAAGGAATCACCAAACCCCCTAGACTAACTCTTTTGCTGGGCAGGGCTTTCTGACTCCATGTAGCACTGGAGCACAGGAGCAAGTCACACTAGAGCTACAAGTGCACCTCTGCTGTCTAGTTGCTGGAGGCCTTATGAACTTTCTGAATTGAACAGAGATTGTGCTGCCTGGGACAATTGGTTTGGAACTCTTGACCTGGGCCAGCCACCCGGGGAACCTCCAAGGTATAGCTGTAGTTGTGTTATAGTGGCAGGGACTGATTCTCCTTTTACACTTGTTGCCCATGGAGGTAGGGTGTCTTAGTTGCTGCTTCTCTCCCCAGCTGAGATTTCAGCCTAATGCCACTATTTCATTAGGATTAGATAGAGGCTGGCTGAAAACAAGACAGAGCCACCTAACCCCATCACACCAAGCAAGTCCCCAGAGTCTCAGGCTGAAGGACTGAAAGGGACTTTTCTAAAGCTGTAAGGAAAAAGATACAGTCACCAGTCCCAGCTCTTTGGTAAAGAGCTGTTTAAACATAATTCTATGATCCCTCAATCCAATTTCACCTTACCAGCTTCTCTAGCCAAACTGTGAAAAATAATCACGGGGAAGAACCAGTAGAAAAACTCTGGCAACATGAATAATCAGAGTAGACGAACTCCCTCAAGGAACGACAAAGGAAACACAATGGAAGATGTCATTCATAAGCAAATAAATAAAATGTTACAGAATTCAGAATATGGATGGCAAATAATATTAATAGAATGGAAGTAAAGTTGGGATTAGAAATTCAAAGAATAGTTCAAATATTGTCTCAAGAAATCAATGAATTCAAAGACAAAATCTTCAAGGATTTGGACACAATGAGGAATGAAATTGCAGACCTCAGAGAAATGACAAATACGTTTGCTACCTCAGTAATAGAATGGAGCAGGCAGAAGAAAGAGTCTCTGAAGTTGAAGACAAAGCTTTTGAATGCTCCCAAATGCTAAAAGAGGCAGAGAAATGGAGAGCAAAATTGGATCACTCCCTGAGAGAGTTTTGGGACCCCTCAAAAAGAGCAAACATTTCCCTTCCCTGAAGGAGAAGAGGATGGTCCTAAAGACACTGAGGCTCTACTCCAAGATATAATGGAGGAGAGTTTCCCATGCATGGAAAGAGATACAGAAATTCAGATAGCAGACAGTTTCAAAACCCCAGCACAACTCAATCTAAATAAAGAATCTCCTAGACACATTGTAATTAACTTTCACAAAGTTAATATGAAGGAGAAAATTCTGCAATCACCAAGAAGTAAGAAAATTATAACCTACAAGGGGAAGAATATTAGAATGACTGCAGATCTCTCAGCTGAAATTTTCAAGCCAGAAGAGGATGGTCATAGACCTTGAATATCCTAAAACAAAACAACTTTCAGCCCAGGATCCTGCGTCCAGCTGAACTGAATTTCATTTGTGATGGAGAAATCAAATATTTTTACCAATTTACACGTGCTGAATAAATTTGCCAAAACTAAACCAGGATATTCTTAGACCCATCCTCCATATGATCAGCTTAATAGTATACTAACAATATAAACTCACCCAGAGAGCCTTGAAAAAACCTAATATCCACAATGGTGAAAGGATTAAAAATATCCACTGGACACTTGAAAAATATGACAAACAAAACACTATCATCCTTATCAATAAGCTCAATAAATGCAAATGGCTTAAATTGTCCTATAAAGAGGTACAGGTTGGATGATTCCATACAAAAACTCAGGCCAGATATCTGTTGTATGCAAGAATCTCATCTTACCTTAAAGTATAAAGGTAGACTGAGGGTGAAGGGATACACATCTATAATTCAGGCAAATGGAAATCAGTAAAAAGCAGGGGCTGCAATTTTATTCACTGATACAATAGGCTTTAAATCAAGAAACATAAGGAAAGATAGGGATAAAGATTGCCACTTCATGTTTGTCAGGGGAAGCACTCAGTATGAAGGGATTTCAATTATTAACGTTTATGTGCTCTACCAGAATGCTTTTCAATTTATAAAGGAAACCCTTACAGACATGAACAATTTGATATCTTCCTGCACTAATACTTTGAGATTTTAACACCCCTTTGGCAGTGTTGGATAGATAATACAAGAAAAACTAAATGAAGACATATTGGACATAAACTTGACCTTAGAACAAATGGACATAATAGATATCTACAGAACATTTCATCCTAATAAAACTGAATACACATTCTTCTCATCAGCCCATGGACCAACCTCCAAAATTGACCACATTCTAGGTCACAAGTCTAACCTCAGCATATTTAAAAGAATAGAAATTATTCCTTGCATTTTCTCATGGATCATCATGGAATAAAAGTTGAATTCAACAGCAACAAGAATCTTCATAATCAGGAAAAGTCATGGAAACTAAACAACTTTCTGCTGAATGATAGCTGGGTCAAAGATGAGATTAAGAAGGAAATTGTTGGGTGGTGATTTCTTAAGGGGAGAGAAGGACAGCCATGGGTACAAGCCCGCTCCTGGAACTATATGAAAGAAAGAAATGATTACTACTCTGGGTGGCAGTAGCAGTAAAATTTCTTTATTCTCGACATTTTATAGTAAACTAATTATGTACACCATATTGATTAATAGTCCTAACATCCTCTATATTTATATTAAACTATAGAAAAAACAGAAAGTCCAGGAAAGTAAAATAACCATCTTAAGACTACCCTTAGACTATTCCTCTCTAAATATCTAAAATAACCCTACATTATCTGACTTCTATTGTCAAAGTTAAAGGTCAGGATAAAAAGGGGAGTAAAACTTGTTTTCTTCCATGTACCCAAATAAGTTTCTGAGAAACAGGCTTAATGACTGTTTACTTGTGGTTTCAAAGACCCCCGCTATTATGATGGAGTGTTCTTTTACACACATCATTATGATGGAGTTTTTTTTTCACTCACATCAACCTTTGAGTCATGTCCCCTGCACAGATGGGCCATCTGAACTCTTATCTGGCTGGCTGGCTTTGCTGCACAGTCAGGGTTCCATGTAGGAGGCTGTTAAGCCTTGCCTGCAGGCCCCTGCCATGTTGAGGTCGCTAGGCCTCAACAAAGACACACAATATTCACAAGTATTTTCGCTCAGTTTCTGGAATTAAAAGAGCACATTTCATTTAGTTTTATGTGGGAATTCATTCCATAGGAAATCACCAAAATTTTTATTTTTATTTTTATTTTTTATTGAATGGTAACTGTGAACATTGGTGTACTTTGGGGGTACAGTGTGGTGTTTTCACACAAACCATGACATTTCCATCAAATTGGTTAAAATAGCCTTCATGTAACTTTCTTAGTTATTATGTCAAAACATTCATATTCTACTCATAGAAAGATTCACTTGTACCCTGGCAAGATGAACCACAGAAGTGAACCCTCGAATCCCTCTCCCTCCACCCTCTCCC
>NW_003852864.1:28618-36943 GCF_000181295.1 Otolemur garnettii | reverse complement strand
TACTCTCCATTTCTTTTGATTTTTGCGTTCCTGGGCTTCTTCAAAAGCTTTGTCTTCAGAATCAGAGATCCTTTCTTCTGCATGTTCCACTCTGTTACAGAGGGATTCCACTGTGTCTTTCAGATCCTTGAGGGCTGCAACCTCTTGTCTCAGTGTTACAAAATCTTTGATCATTTTATCTTTGAAATCGTTGAGTTCCTGATATATCTTTTCAATGACTTCTTGAGATAACTTTTGGGTAATTTCTTGAGAGATGTTTTGAATAACTTCTTGAGAGATCTTTTGAATCATTTCTTCAACTTCTTCTTCCTTCCTTTCTTCCATTCTGTTAATCTTATTTGCTATCCACGTTCTGAACTCGATTTCTGACATTTCAGCCATTTGCTTGCAGATGGTGTCTTCAATTACGTCTGCCCCATTTTTCCTTGGTGGAGTTGATCTATTCTGGTTATTCAAGTTGCCAGAGTTTTTACACTGATTCCGCCCCATTCTCAGTTTACCTTGTTTGGAGACCTTATCAGAACTGTTCAGTTGGTGGCCTCTTCTAGTTGTCCAGTGAGAGAGAGGCAGAGCGTGTCTGTTGTCTACTCCCAGTTCTCGGGTGTTGGGTCAACTGGGGTGCAGTGGAACGGCAGCAGCTGCACGGGAGTGTGCGTGGCCGGATTAGACCTCGTTCAGCCTACTGGGGAAACCTGTGGGCAGGAGACTGGCAGTAGCTGGATTAGTCCTAGTTCAGCACCCTGGAGCAGTCGGGGGTTTGGGGAATGGCAGTGGTAATGTAGGGTACGCAAGCGATCAGATCAGTGTTATTTCAGCCCCACCAGAGTAGCTGGGGGGAGTGGAGGACTCCTTCACCATGGCCTGTTGGACATGTGCAGCACTAGCAAGCTGATCTATTCCCTCCCAGCCTGGGAGCCAGAGTGGGGAACTCCTCCACCTCCGTCTGTGGGACACACGTGGCTCTAATAGACAGTTCTTGGCCCACCCAGAGCGCTAGACTCCTCCACCACGTCCTGCAGGATGTGCATGGCTCTAGCAAGCAATTCTGGGCCCACCCAGCACAGGTGTCTGTAGCAAGGAACTCCTCCACTGGCCCCCGTGGGGTGTACGTGTCTCTACAAGGCTGTTTGGGGTCTGCCTGGGACAGAGGACTCCTCTGCCACTGCCCGTAGGACACCCGTGGAGCACACGGCTCTAGCAAGCAGTTCTGGGCCCTCCCAGAGTTGGGGACTCGTCTCCAGCCACCTGCGGGAGTGCGCTAGGCTCTAGCAAGTAGTTCTGTGGCTACCCAGAGCAGGGGAACTCCACTCCAGCCCCCCGCCACCCGTGGGAAGCTTGCAGCTCTAGCAGTCAATTCTGGACCTGCCCAGAGCCCTTGGGCGGAGTTCTTTTCTGACACCTGTGGGGTGCGTGGCTCTAGCAAGTATTTCTGGGCCCTTCCCGAGTGGGGAACTCGTCCGCTGCCACCGGCAGGTGTGTGCTAAGCTCTAGCAAGTACTTCTGTGGCTGCCCAGAGCAGGGGAGCTCCACTCCGGCCACCCGCTGCCTGCGGGAAGCTTGCAGCTCTAGCAATCAGTTCTGGACCTGCCCAGAGCCCTGGGGTGGGGTTCTTCTCTGCCGCCCGTAGGGTGCATGGCTCTAGCAAGCATTTCTAGGCCCTCCCGGAGTGGTGGACTCGTCCGCTGCCACCGGCGGTGGTGGGCTAAGCTCTAGCAAGTACTTCTGTGGCTGCCTGGCACAGGGGGCTTCTCTGCGGCCACTCGCCACCCGTGGAAGGGGGGCGGGTCTAGTAAGCAGTTCTGGTGCCCGCTTTGTACCTGTATTTTATGTTCTTAAATGATCTTCCTTGGATTTATAGCTTGCTGAACTTCTTTCTGGGCTCAGCTCCCCATCTTTGGCTTCATATATTCTGATTCCAACCAGTTTTTCTTTCTTTGTTCAGGAGCCTCTGACCAGGGTTGCTACCAGTCGGCCATCTTCCCAGAATCCCCCAAATCACCAAATTTTTGGAATAAACGACAATGAAGACACAAATTATCAAAACTTTTGGAATAATGCAGAGGCATTATTAGAGGGAAATTTATGGTGTTCAAAGCCCTCCTCAGGAGAAAGAAAAGAGTGGAAGCTAGAAACTTAATGGGACACCTCAAGCAACTGGAAAAGGAGAACATTCCAACTGTAAACCCAGTTTAAGAAAAGAAATAATTGTAATTAGAGAGAAGAATTAAATGATGTTAAAAACAAAAGAATAAATCATAAGATCAATGAATAAAAAGTTGTTTTTTGGAAAAGATTAAAAAATTGATAAACCTTTGGCTAACATAACCAGCACCAGAAAAGTAAAACCCTAGTATCATCAATCAAAAATGACAAACATTAAATAACAGCAGACACCTCAGGAATTAAAAAAAATCCATCATTAATACTACAAAAAAACTCTAGACCAATACCTGAAAGCATGCCTTTTGCCTAGACTGAACCAGAAAGAAGTGAAAATGTTGAATAGACTTATATCCAGCACTGAAATAACATCGACAATATAAAATGTTCTCAAAATTAAAAGTCCGAGACCAGAAGGCTTCAAATCAGAACTTTACCAAATTTTCAGAGAGAAAATAATACCTATATTACATAACTTTTTCCAAAACATAGAAAAATAAGGGATACTTCCCAGCACATTCTACAAAGCATATATCACCCTAATCCCCAAACCATGAAAAGACCCAACAATGAAAGAAAATTATAGACCATATTATTAATGAATATAAATGCAAAAATATTCAGTAATATCCTAGCAAACAAATTCAGCCACACATCAAACAAATTATATATCAACACAAAAGTGGTTTTATCCGAAGGTTATACGGTTGGTTGAACATACGTAAATCTATAAATGTAATACATCACATAAACAAAATAAGAAGAGAGACTATATGATTCTCCCAATTGATGTAGAAAAAGCTTTTGCTAATATCCAGCATCCTTTTTGGAAGAATGTTTGGAGAACAGTTAGAGAACTAAAAATAGACCTGCCAATTGATCCTACAATTCCTCTACTAGGTATATATCCAGAAGACCAAAAATCACACTATAACAGAGATATTTGTTCCAGAATGTTTATTGCAGCTCAATTCATAATTTCTAAGTCATGGAAGAAGCCCAAGTGCTCATTGACCCACAAATGGATCAATAAATTGTGGTATATGTACACTGTGGAATACTATGCAGCCCTGAAGAAAATGGAGATTTTACTTCCTTCATGTTTACATGAATGAAGCTCAAACATATTCTTCTTAGCAAAATATCTCAAGAATGGAATAAAAAGTTTCCAATGTACTGAGCTCTACTATGAAACTTATTTACAGCTTTCATATAAAAACTATAACCCAGTTATAGCCCAAGAATATGGGGAAAGAGGAAAAGGAGGGGAGGAGACAGGGGAGGATGGGTGGAGGGAGGGTAATTGGTGGCACCACACCTATGGTGTATATTATAAGGGTACATGTGAAATGTACTAAATGTAGAATATAAATGTCTTAACACAATAACTAAGAAAACGCCATGATGGCTATGTTAACCAGTTTGGTGAAAATATTTCAAATTGTATAGAAAACCAGCACATTTTGCCCCATAACCGCATTAATGTACACAGCTATGAAAAAAGATAATATCCGACATCCTTTTATGATCAGAGCACTTAAGAAAATAGGCTTACATGGGTCATTTCTTAAACTGTTAGAGGCCATCTATTGCAAGCCCACAGCAAAGAAAATATTGAATAGAATAAAATTGAAAACATTTGCACTCATATCTGGAATGACACAAGGATGCATATTGTCTCCACTGCTATTCAACATAGTAATGGAAGTTTTAGCCATTACAATCAGGCAAGAGAAGGCAATCAAGGGTATCCTAATGGGGTCAGAGGAGATCAAACACTCACTCTTCGCAGATGATATGATTATATACCTGGAAAACCATAGGGACTCAACTACAAAACACTTAGAAGTGATCAAGGAATACAGCAGCATCTCAGGATACAAAATCGGTACTAACAAATTAGTAGCTTGTGTATGTACCAATAATATTCAAGCTGAAAAAACAGTCAAGGACTCTATTCCTTTTACAATAGTGCCAAAGAAGATGAAATATTTGGGAATTTATCTAACAAGGCACGTGAAAGATCTCTATAAGGAGAACTATGAAACTCTGAGAAAAGAAACAGTTGAAGATGTTAATAAATGGAAAATCATACCATGCTCATGGCTGGGAAGAATCAACATTGTTAAAATATCCATACTACCGAAAGAAATATAAAAATTTGAAGCATTCCTATTAAAGCACCTCTGTCATACTTTAAAGATCTGGAAAAAATAATACTTCACTTTAAATGGAATCAGAAAAAAACTTGAATAGCCAAGCCATTACTCAGATAAAAAGCAAACCAGGAGGAATCACGCCAGTATACTTCAGACTATACTCTAAATCTACAGTGATCAAAGCAGCATGGTACTGGAAGAAAAATACAGAGGTTGATGTATGGAACAGAATGGAGAACCAAAAGATGAACCCATCCACTTCCCTTCATTTGATCTTAGATAAGCCTATCAACAACTTAAACTGAGGGAAAGATTCCCTATTTAACAAATGGTCCTGGGAAAATTAGCTAACAACCTGTAGAAGAATGGAACTAAACCCACACCTTTCACCATTAACAAAAATTGATTCTCACTGGATAAAATATTTAAACTTAATACATGAAACTTTGAAGAAACTTGGAGACAGTACAGAGAAGACACTTGAAAAAATGGCCTAGGAGTGGGAGAAGGAAAAGATGGCTTACTGGAGCCAGCCTCTGACAGAAGCTCCCATCCAGAGGGAATGATAATGTCCATAAAGTACCCAATTACACTGAAGACAGGGAGCCAAGCAGAGAGAGGACTGATAACTGCAGGTCACCTCTGCTGAGGCAAGCTATGACTTCAGGAAAACAAACTTCAGTTACAAAATGCATCCCAAAGGAATAGTGTCCATCCCCTCTCCCAAGAAAGTTGCGGGTTTTTTTTTTTGTTGTTATTGTTTGTTTGTTTGTTTTTTCCTTTTCTCTTCATTTGCTCCTGTAGGTTTTCTACAGTCAAGCAGTGAACTGAGGACCTTTTGTCTCACCACTGTAGGAAGTGGTATCTACTTCCCCAGAGGGACACTGTTGTGACCCTGAGCATTCTCTTGCTAGGCAGAAAAATTGAACTACATTTTCCCTGCCAATGTGAACATCCAGTTCATCCTCCTCCCTTTCCTAAGAAACCAGAAGCCTAACCCCCGTAGAGACTGCAGGAAGAGGCTCGTGAGCAGAACCCGCCACCCTGCCAGACCAAGTGCCACATGCCCTGCCTGGCCAGAGCCTCGTGTCCCACCCTGCTAGAGCTATGCATCCCGAGGCCCACCCCCCCACCCTGCAGGAAACTCTGTGCTGTGCTCTGCCTGGCAAGAGTAATGAGTGGCGCTCTCTCTCCTTGCCAAAGTCACCAGGTGCCAGGCACTGCCAGAATCGTGTGCAGCATCCTCTGACCTACTGCTGGGTCCATGTGCTCCATGCTCCCAGAGCTGCTTCTACAGCCAGAACTCCCTGGCTATGGCAGTCACCTGGGAGCTGCGTAGGGTCCCTTCCCACAAAGATTCAGCAACAATGGAGCAATTCCGCTGGGATCTAATCTTGGAGAGACACCTCTCCAATTCTGAGGACAGCCAGAGGAAATCAGAACTCTCTCTATAGGAATACTGGTGCTGCAGAGCGGCTAGGACAAAAGCATGGTGGCTGAAGAAGAAAAGCATTTGCTGACTTGTTACCCTCAGGATTAGATTGAGTTCAAGAGGAACACTCGCCAGTGGCTATTGAGTACCCAAGGCAGGCAGGCCTCAGCTCCCCCGGTTGGCTGATGGCAGAGGGTTGTGGGCAGGCCAAGGGGGCATTAATGTTCCTTTGACACTGACAGGAGAAAAGGCCCAGCACATCTGCTTATTGGAGGGAACAGGACCTCAGCCCTGTGTGGTCTCCAGTGACTGGGCATGAAATATGAGCAAAGTGGAGAAAGAGAAACAGCCCCTTGGTCCAACTCTGCTACTGGGCTGGCCATTCTGACTCCACAAAGCACCAGAGTGAGCCAAATTTGAGCAGCCAGTAGACCTCCACCATCTAGTTGCTGGAGACCTTATAAACTCCCCCACTTGAGAGTTCATACTAACTGGGTCAATTGCTTTGGAACTCCTAAACTGGGCCAATCACCCAAGGGCCCCTTCAGATTGTGACCTGGTTGTGTGATATTAAGAAGGGTTGATTATACTCTTCCAGTTCTTGTCCATGGGGGGTGGGATGTCTTATTTGCATGTATTTCTCCACAGCTAAGACTTCACCAAAGTCACGAATCCACTAGGATCAAAGAAGAACCAGCTGAATACAAGACAGAGCCACTTAACCAAACCACACAAAGCAGGTCTCTTCATTCTCAGACTGCAATACTGTATGAGTCCTTTGCTAAGCTATAGAGGAAAAAAATGCCATCATCAGTCTCAGATCCTTGACAAAGGACTGGTTAACCACAACTCCAGGAACTCTAAATCCAATTTCACCTTACCAGTCAGTCTAGCCTATGATGAAAAACAATCATGTGGAGGAATCAGCAAAACAACTCTGGCACCATGAATAATCAGAGTAGATCAACTTCCACTAGGAATGATATGGCAGACACAGCACAAGATCTCATTCATAAACAAATGGCTGAGATGTCAGAAATTGAGTTCAGAATTTGGATAGCAAATAAGATCAACAGTATGAAGGTAAAGATGGAATTAGAATTTCAAGGAGTAATTCAAAAGATGTCTCAGGAATTCAACAAATTCAAAGACAAAATCACCAAAGATTTTAACACACTGAGGCAAGAACATACACCCCTCAAAGATCTAAGAAATACAGTAGAATCTCTCAGTAACAGAATGGAGCAGGAAGAAGAAAAAATCTCGGACATTGAAGACAAAATTTTGAACGCTCCCAAATGCTCAATGAGGAAAAAAAATGGAGAAAAAAAAACAGATTATTCTCTCAGAGAGCTCTGGGATAATTTGATGAGATCTATATTCACCTATAAAAATTTCTGAAAGTGATGAGGTTGCTGGGAAGGATGCAGATGCTTTACTTCATGAAATAATCAAAGAGAATTTTCCACACATGCCAAGAGATTTTGAAATTTGGATAACACACAGTTTCAGAATACCAGCGTGACTCAACCCAAATAAGAATTCTTATAGACACATTATAATTAGCTTCACCAAAGTTAATATGAAGAAGAAAATTCTGCAAGGATCCAGATGTAAAAAAACCATGACATACAAGGGAAAGAACATTAGAATGACTACAGATCTCTATGCTGAAACCTTTCAAGGTAGAAGAGGGTGGGTGATGACCTTTACTCTCTTTAAACAAAATAACTTTCAACCCAGGATCCTGTATCCAGCTAAACTAAGTTTCATCTATGATGGAGAAATTAAATACTTCAATAACATGCACATGGTGAAGAAATTTGCCATAACTGAACCAGCTCTCCAGGATATTCTCAGACCTATCCTTCAAACAAAAGTAAGGAGAGATAAAGATGGTCACTTCATATTTGCTAAGGGCAACACGCAACATGATGAGATTACAATTATTAACATTTATGCACCCAAAAAGAAAGTGCCTCAATTCGTAACAGAGATTCTAATAGACATGAGCAGTGGGATTTCCTCCAGCAACATAATAGTTGGAGATTTTAACACCCTTTGGCAGTATTGGATAGATCCTCCAAAAAGAAGCTAAGCAAAGAAATTTTAGACTTAAACTTAACCATTCAACACTTGCATTTAACAGACATCTACAGAACATTTCATCCTAACAAAACTGAATACACATTCTTACTATCAGCCCATGGGTCATCCTCCAAAATTAATAACATCTTAGGACACAAGTCTAATCTCAGCAATTGTAAAAGAATAGAAATAATTCCTTGTGTTTTCTCATACCATCATGCAATATAAGTTGAACTCAGTAACAACTGGAATCTGCAAATACATACAGAAACATGGAAACTAAATAACCTCATGCTGAATGATAGCTGGGTCATAGACAAGATTAAGAAGGAAATTATAACATTTTTGGAACAAAATGATAACGAAGACCTGAACTATCAGAACCTCTGGGATACTGCAAAGGCAGTCCTAAGAGGGACATTTATAGTGTTGCAAGCCTTCCTCAAGAGAATGGAAGGAGAAGAAGGCAACAAACTACCAACAGAT
>NW_003852864.1:18904-24470 GCF_000181295.1 Otolemur garnettii | reverse complement strand
TAAATGAGGTGAAGGCTATGTTGATTAGTAGATTGTAAGGACTCCAATTTGTACAAATAATCAACACATTGAATTTCATAATGGCATAAATGTATTCATGGTGTATGTACAACTGACTTAAAAAAAAAAAAGAAAGGAAAAAAAAAAAAGAAAATTGGCCTGAAAGAATATTTGACAAATTGGGCCCTCTGGGCAATTGAAGCAATACCAAAAATATATTACTGATCAAAATAAAAAACTTCTGCACAGCCACAAACACAGTAAGTAAAGGAAGCAGACAGCTCTCAGAATGGTGGAAACTATTTATAGGTTATGTTTCTGACAAAGGTTTATGACAAAGTAGAATCCACAGAGAACTCTAATTAATAAGAAAAGAACAAGTGATCCCATTTCATTGTGAGCAAGAGACTTGAACAGATGGTTCTCTGCAGAAGATAGGCACATGGCCTACAGACACATGAAAAAATGCTCATTATCTTTAATCATCAGAGAAATGCAAATCAAAACCACTTTGTGATATCATCTAACTCCATTCAGTTTAACCCACATCAGAAAATCCTGAAACTACAGATGTTGATGTGGATGTGGAGAAAAGGGAACTCTTCTGCACTGCTGGTGGGAATGAAAGCTAATAAATTTCTTTTGGAAAGAAGTTTGAAGATCACTTAGGGAACTAAAGGTAGATGTGATGTTTGATCCTGTAATTCCTCTAGCATTTGTATATATCCAGAAGGTGAAAAATCATTTTACAACAAAGAGATCTGCAACAGAATATTTATTGCAGCATAATTCAAAATGGCCGAGTCATGGAAGAAGCCTAAGTGTTCATCAACACATGAATGGGTTACTAAACTGTGGTATATGTATACCATGGAATATTATGCAGCCTTAAAAAATGGAGAGTAGAGTATAAATATCTTAATACATTAATTAAGTCAGGAGAAAGCTATATTACCCAGTTTGATGTAAGCTTTCCAAATTGTATATAAAATCATCACATTGTAACCCATAAATGCATTAATGTACATAGTTGTGATTTAATAAAAAAAATTGTTAATAGAAAAAAATTACTTGAAGAACATTGACAAAAATACTTTCACTTTTTATTTAATTTATAACTAGAATACTGACTAAAATTTACTTGTTTTTAAATTGACAAGTGAAAATTATATATATTTATCTTTTAAAACATAACATTTTGAAATATGTATACATTGTGGAATGGCAAAATTGAGCTATTTAACATATTCTTTGCCTCACTTTTTCTTCAGCCATAAGAACACTTAAAATTTGTTCTTTTAGTGATTTTCAAGAATACAAACATGTTTCTTTTTTAATTTTTAATTTCTGTTTTTTGAGACAGGGTCTCACTTTGTCACCCTTAGTAGAGTGCTAAATTAAAGGACAAAACCTAGCTTCCACAATGATGCAAAAAATAAAAAAGGAATGAACTTTCACAAAATAGTACAAATAGAACTCCACCACACATATCAATAATCTCAATAAATGTTAATGGCTTGAATCCACCACTGATAAGATATAGTTTGGTTGATTGGATTAAAAAAAAAAAACACACACAAGCCATCTATTTCATGTCTGCAGGAGACATCCCAACTTTTAAAGACAAATTAAAATTCAAGAGTTAAGGGATGGAGGACAGTTTTACAAGCAAATGGAATTCAGAAGAAAAGAAGGATTGCAATTTTATTTTCAGATACAAGAGGATTGAAGGCAACTAAAGTAAAAAAAAAAGGCAAAGATGGACACGTCACATTGGTCAAGGGAACAATAAAACAAGAAGACATGTTAATTCTAAATATTTATGCACCCAACTTAAATTCACCCAGATTCTTGAAATAGACCTTTATTAGTGGGAGCAATAGGATATCCTATGACACCATAATAATGGGGACTTTAACACTCCTCTTACAGAGCTGGAGAAATCCTCTAAACAGAAACTAAACAAAGATACTAGGAACATAAATGAGACCCTAGAACAACTGTGCTTGATAGACCTATGTAGAACATTTCATCACAAAGCTAAAGAATATACCTTCTTCTCATCAGCCCATGGAACATTCTCCAAAATAGATTATATGCTAGGAAACAAATGAAACCTCAACAAAATCAAAAGAATTGAAATGTTACCTTCTATCTTCTGAGACCACAAGGCAATAAAGTTGGAACTCAACTCTAACAAAAACTTTCAACCCCAAAGAAAGGCATGGAAATTGAACAACCTTATGCTGCATGATAGTTGGGTTTAGGCAGACATAAGGGAGATAATCATTAACTTCCTTGAGTATAGCAAAATTAAAGCACAAGCTATCAAAACATGTGGGATAACAAAAGCAGTCCTGAGGAAAATTGATCACTTTAGATGTCTACATCTGAAAAAAAAGTAAGAGAATTCATCAATAAACTCATAACTATGTTATGTTATGGAATTAGAAAAAAAGAAGAACAATCTAACACTAAACCCAGTAGAAAACAAAAAATATCCAGAAATCAGAGATCAATGAAATTGAAAACAAAAGAGTCATTCCAAATATTAACAAAACAAAGGGTTGATTTTTTGGGGGAAAAAAAGTGATAAACCATTGGGTAGCCTAACTAGAAATAGAAAAGTAAAAGCTCTAGTAACCTCAATAAGAAATGATAAAGGAGAAATAACAACAGATGCCACAGAGATATAAGAGATTATCTCTAAATACTACAAGAAACTCTGTGCCCATAAATTTGAAAATGTGAAGGAAATGAATCAATATTTGGAATCACACCCTCTCCCTAGACTTCCTCAGGAAGAAACAGATCTCTTGAACAGACCCATTTCAAGTACTGAGATCTAAGAAAAAATTGAAAAAAAAAGTCTCCCAACAAAAACATTCTCTGGTCTGTATGGCCTCAAACCAGAATTCTATCAAACTTTCAAAGAAGAGCTTATTTCCATACTATAGAAATTATTCCAAAAAGTTGAGGAGGAAGGAATCTTCACCAACATGTTTTATGAAACAAACATCACCCTAATACCAAAACCAGGATGAAACCCAACTAGAAAGGAGAAATTCAAATCAATTTCACTAAGGAATATAGATACAAAAAAAAATTCAACAAAATCCTAGCTCATAGGCCTGGATTCTGGGAAGATGGCTGACTGGTAACAATCCTGGTCAGAGGTTCCTGAGCAAAGGAAGAAAAACTGGTTGGAATCAGAATCTATGAAGCCAAAGACAAGGAGCTGAGCCCAGAAAGAAGTTCAGCAAGCTATAAATCCAAGGAAGATCGTTTAAGAACATAAAATACAGGTACAAAGCGGGCCCCAGAACTGCTTACTAGAGCCGCCCCCCTCCTGTGGGTGGCGGGTGGCCGCAGAGAAGCCCCCTGCGCCGAGCAGCTGCAAAAGTACTTGCTAGAGTTAGCGCACCCCCACCAGTGGTGGCGGACGAGTCCCCCACTCTGGGAGGGCCTAGAACTGCTTGCTAGAGCCACGCACCCCACAGGCCGCAGAGAAGCATCCCACCCTAGGGCTCTGGGCAGGTCCAGAACTGATTGCTAGAGCCGCAAGCTTCCCGCAGGCAGGGGGTGGCTGGAGTGGAGTTCCCCTGCTCCGGGCAGCCACAGAAGTACTTGCTAGAGCTTAGCACACCCACGCCAGTGGCAGTGGATGAGTCCTCCACTCTGGGAGGGCCTAGAACTGCTTGCTAGAGTGGCGCAACCCACTGGTGGCAGAGAAGAACCCTTCCCCAGGGCTGTGGGCAGGTCCAGAACTGTTTGCTAGAGCCGCAAGCCTCCCGTGGGTGGCAGGTGACCGGAGTGGAGTTCTCCTGCTCCAGGCAGCCACAGAAGTACTGGCTAGAGCCTAGCACACCCCCGCGGGTGGCTGCAGATGAGTCCCCTACTCTGGGAGGGCCCAGAACTGCTTGCTAGAGCCGTGTGCTCCACAGGCGGCAGAGTAGATCCCTGCTCCAGGGCTCTGGGCAGGCGAAAAACTGCTTGCTAAAGCTGCACACCTCCTGCTGGTGGCAGGTGGCAGCAGAGGACTTCCCACTGCTCTGAGCAGGCACAGAATCACTTGCTAGAGCACTGCACACCCCCACTGGTGGCAGCAGATGAGTCTCCCACCCTGGGAGGGCCCAGAACTGCTTGCTAGAGCTGCACACCCCACGGGCGGCAGAGTAGATCCCTGCTTCAAGGCTCTGGGTGGGCATAGAACTGCTCATTAGAGCCGCACACCTCCTGTGGGCTGCAGGTGGGCACAGAGGAATTCCCCTGCTCTGGGCAGGCACAGAACTACTTGTTAGAGACTCGCAAACCCCGTGGGCAGTGGCAGAGGAATCCCCCACTCGGGGAGGTCCCATAACTGCTTGCTAGAGCCATGCACCCCACAGGCGGCCGAGGATATCTCTGCTCCAGGGCTCTGGGTGGGCCCACAACTGCTTGCTAGTGCCACGGGTGTCCTACAGGCAGTGGCGGAGGAGTCCTCCATTCCAGGCAGACCCCAAACAGCCTTCTAGAGACACACACACCCTACGGGGGCCAGCGGAGAAGTTCCTTGCTCCAGGCACCTGTGCTGGGTGGGCCCAGAATTGCTTGCTAGAGCCACGTGTGCCCTGCAGGAGACGGTGGAGGAGTCAAGCGCACTGGGCGGGCCAAAAATTGTTTATTAGAGCCACGTGTGTCCCACAGACACAGGTGGAAGAATTCCCCACTCCGGCTCCCAAGCTGGGAGGGAATAGATCGGCTTGCTAGTGACTCACATGTCCAACGGGCCATGGTGAAGGAGTCCTCCACTCCCCCCAGCTACTCTGGTGGGACCGAAATAAGACTGATCTGATCACTTGTGTACCCTACACTACTGCTACCATTCCCCCACCCCCCGACTGCTCCAGGGTGCTGAACTAGGACTGATCAGGCTACTGCCAGTCTCCTGCCCACTGGTTTCCCCAGTAGGCTGAACGAGGTCTAATCTGGACATGCACACTCCTGTGCAGCTGCTGCCGTTCCACTGCACCCCAGTTGCCCCAGCAACCAAGAACTGGGAGTAGACAACAGACACGCTCTGCCTCTCTCTCTCTCTGGGCAACCAGAAGAAGCCACCAACTGAACAGTTCTGATAAGGCCTCCAAACAAGGTAAACTCAGAATGTGGAGGAATCAGCGGAAAAACTCTGGCAACTCGAAAAACCAGAATAGATCAACTCCCCCAAGGAAAAATGGGGCAGAAGTAATTGTAAACCCCACCCACAAGCAAACGGCTGAAATGTCAGAAATCGAGTTCAGAATGTGGATAGCAAATAAGATTAACAGAATGGAAGAAAGGAAGGAAGTAGAAGTTCAAGAAATGATTCAAAAGATCTCTCAAGAAATTATTCAAAACATTTCTCAAGAAATTACACAAAGATATCTCAAAAGTCATTCAAAAGATGTATCAAGAACTCAACAATTTCAAAGATAAAATGATCAAAGATTTTGAAACACTGAGACAAGAGGTTGCAGCCCTCAAGGATCTGAAAGACACAGTGGAATCCCTCTGTAACAGAGTGGAACATGCAGAAGAAAGGATCTCT
>NW_003852864.1:0-14578 GCF_000181295.1 Otolemur garnettii | reverse complement strand
ATGGAGCTGGAAAATGTTCTTCTTAGCAAAGTATCACAGGAATGGAAGAAGAAGTATCCAATGTACACACACCTATTATGAAATTAATTTAAACCTTTTTATATGAAAGCTATAACCTAATAACAACCTAAGGATATGGGGAGGGAGCAGGGAGGGAAGGGGGATAGGGTGGAGGGAGAGGGATTTGAGGGTTCACTTGTGTGGTTCATCTTACAAAGGTACAAGTGAATCTTTCTATGAGTAGGATATGAATTTGACATAATAACTAAGAAAGCTACATGAAGGCTATGTTAACCAGTTTGATGGAAGTGTCTTGGATTGTGTGTGAAAACACCACACTGTACCCCCAAAATGCATCAATGTACACAGTTACCATTCAATAAAATAAATAAATAAATAAATAAAAAATCTTAGCCCATAGTCTACAGCTTCTCACTAAAAAAGTCATACATCATGATCAAGTATGTTTCATTTCAGGAATGCAAGGCTGGTTTAACAAATGCAATTGCATAAATGTAATTCATGATATCAACAATAGCCAATTAAGGACCATATGATCTTCTGAATAGATGCAGAAAAAGCATCAAATAAAATTCAGTATCTTTTTATAATTAAAACTCTGAAGAGCATAGGCATAGATGGCAGATTTCTTAAAGTGATTGAAGCCGTCTATGACAAACTCACAGCTAATACTTTACTGAATGGAGTAAAACTGAAATCTTTTCCACTTAGGACTGGAACCAGACAAGGTTGTCCTCTATTACTGCTACTATTCAACATAGTGCTGGATGTTCTAACCAATAAAATTAGGCAAGAGAAGGAAATAAAGGGGACCAAAAGAGGACATCCAAATGGGACCAAAAGAGGGTGAATTCTTCCTCTTTGCCAATGATATGTTCTTATAAGTAGAGATCCCCAAAGACTCAACTATAAGACTCTTGGTAGTGATAAAAAAAATACAGTAAGGTGGTACCTGTGGCTCAAAGGAGTTGGGTGCTGGTCCCATATACTGGAGGTGGCGGGTTCAAACCCAGCTCCAGCCAGAAAACTGCAAAAAAAAAAAATTGTAATATCTCAGAATATAAAATCAATGTCCACAAATCAGTAGCCTTTTTATATGCCAATAACAGGCAATTTGAGAAGCTAATTAAGGACACAATCTCCTTCACAGTAGCTTCAAAGAAAATGAAATACCTAGAAATATACCTCAGAAAAGACGTGAAGGAACTCTATAAAGAAAATTATGAAACTCTAAGAAAAGAAATAGCAGAAGATATGAACAATGGAAGAACATAGCATGCTCATAGCTGGGAAGAATGACCCTTGTTAAAATGTCTATACTTCTCAAAAGCAATCTGCAGATTTAATGCCACCCCCATTAAAATACCAACATCATATTTTAAAATGTTAAAGTGTCCTGTTAAAATGTCAATACTTCCCAAAGCAATCTGCAGATTCAATGCCATTCCCATTAAAATACCAATATCATACTTTTAAGATTTGGAAAAAATAGTTCTGCATTTTGTATGGAACCAGAAAAAAAAAACTAGCTAAGGCAAATCTTAGTAATAAAAACAATGCTGGGGGCATCAGCTTACCAGACTTTAGGCTATACTACAAAGCCATAGTGATCAAAACAGCATGGTATTGGCACAAAAATAGACATACATATCTGGAACCGAATAGAAAACCAAGAGATCAAACTAACATCTTACAGTCACCTAGTCTTTGATAAGCCAAACGAGAACATACATGGGGGCGGGGGGAGAATACCTATTCAATAAATGGTGCTGAGAGAACTGGATATGCACATGTGAAAGACTGAACCTGGACCTGCACCTTTCATCACTCACAAAAATTGGTGCAAGATAGATAAAAGACCTACGCTTAAGGCATCAAATGGTAAAAAACATCAAAGAAAGCATAGGAAAACACTTGAAGATATCAGCCTGGGGAACGACTTTATGAAAAAGACTTTTGTGGTAATTGCAACAACAACAAAAATAAACAAATGGGACTTAATTATACTGAAATACTTCTGTACAGCTAAGGAGACAACAATCAAAGCAAATAGACAACCTACACAATGGGAAAGGATATTTGTCTATTTTGAATCAGACAAAAGCTTGATAACTAGGATCTACAGAAAACTCAAATGATTCCACATTTGAAAAGCCAACAATCCCATATATCAATGGACAAGGGAGATGAATAGAACTTTTTCTAAAGAAGATGGATGAATGCTTAATAAACATATGAAAAAATGTTCATTGTCTTTAATTATTAGAGAAATGCAAATCAAAACCACCCTAAGATATCATCTAACAACAGTGAGAATGGCCCACATCACGAACTCTCAAAACTACATATGCTGGTATGGATGTGGAGAGAAGGGAACACTTTTACACTGCTGGTGTGACTGCAAACTAATACAACTTTTTTGAATAGAAGTATGGAGAACCTTTAAAGAACTCAATTGATCTTGCAATCCCATTACTGGATATCTACCCAGAAGAAAAAAAAATCCTTTTACTATAAGGATACTTGCATTAGACTGTTTATTGCAGCTAAATTTACAATTGCCAAAATGTGGAAACATCCTAAATGCCCACCAAGCCAAGAATGGATTAACAAGCTGTGGTGTATGTATACCATTGAATACTATTCAGCTCCTGGAGAATATGGAGACTTTACATCTTTTGTATTAACCTGGATGGAAGGGGAACACATTATTCTTAGTAAAGCATCACAAAAATGGAGAAGCAAAAATCCCATGTACTCAATTCTGATGTGAGGATAATTAATTACCTAGTACACTGTAAGGGGTAGGGGAAGGTAAGGGCAGAAAGAAGAAGGGAGGGAGGAGGTGGGATCTCTTTGTGTAACACATCTGTTGGTTGTGGGACACAATTATAAGAGGGACTTTACCTAACAAATGCAATCAATGTAACCTGGTTCCTTGAACCTTTAAAGAATCCCCAACAATGAAAAAAAAAAAATAGGCAATTGATGATAAACATAGTCAAAAAAAAACTCTGAGAAAAGAAATATCACAAGACACTAACAAAATGGAAAAACATAGCATGCTCTTGTCTGGGAAGAATCAAAAATGTCTATATTTCCAAAAGTAATCTGTTGATTTAATGCAATTCCAATTAAAATACCAACATCATACTTTGAAGAATTCTAAAAAATATTTCTTGTTTTGTTTGGAACCCAAATAAACTCATATAGTCAAGGCAATTCTTAGCAATAAAAAAAAATCTAAAGGCATCACTTTATTTGACTTCAGGTAATACTACAAGTCCACAGTGATCAAAACAGCATGGTATTGGTACAGAAATAGAAACATAGATCTATGTAAGAGAATAGAAATCCTAGAGATGAAAAAAGCCTCTTATTTATTTTTGATAAACCAAACAAAAGCATACACTGGGAAAAGAAATTTCTACTCAACAAATAGTGCTGGAAGAACTAGATAACCACATGTAAAGGACTGAAACTGGACCTGCATCTCTCACCAATTACAAAAAGTGACTCATAATGGGTAAAATATTTAAATCTAAACATGAAACAATAAAAATCCTGGAAGAAAGTGTGGTAAAAGATCTTGATGATATCAGTCAGGGGGAAGAATTTATGAAGGAGATTACATCAACAATCATAACAACAACAAAAATAAATAAATGGAATTTAATTAACCCCAAAAGCTTCTGCACTGCTAAAGATACAACAAATAAAGCAGATATACAATCTTCAGAATAAGAAAATATATTTGCATGTTATGAACCCAAGAAAGAGTTATACTCGGATATAACTCAAATTAATCAACAATAAATTCAAATTAATCAACAATGAAAAATATCAAACAATCCCATTTGTCATTGGGAAAGAGATATGAACAGAACCATCTCTGAATAAGGCAGATGAAGTGCCAAAAATAGATGAAAAAATGTGATTGTCAGCTCGGCACCTATAGCTGAGCAAGTAGGGTGTCAGCCACATACACTGAGGCTGGCGGTTCGAGCTTGGCCTTGTCCTTCTAAACAACAATGACAACTGCAACCAAAAATAGCTGGGCCTTGTGCCAGGCGCCTATAGTCCCAGCTACTCTGGAGGGTGAGGGAAGAGACTCACTTGACCCCAAGAGTTTGAGGTTGCTGTGAGGTGTGATGCCATGGCACTCTACCGAGGGTAACAAAGTAAGACTCTTTCTAAAAAAAAAATGTGATTGTCCTTAATCACCAGAGAAATGCAAATAAAAACCACCCTGAGGTATCACTTAACCCCAGTGAGAATAGCCCACATCACAAAGTCCCAAAGCTACAGATGTTGGTGAAGGTGTGGATAAAAGTGAAGACTTTTTCACTGTTGGTAGGATGGCAAACTAACACAGCCTCTATGGAAATAAGTATAGAGAATCCTCAATGACCTTTATATAGACCTTTAATTTAGTCCCACAATCCCATTACTAGGTATCTAGCCAGAATTAAAAAAAAATCATTTTAGCATAAGGACATATGCATTAGAATGTTTATCCCAGCTCAACTGATAATAGCCAAGATGTGGAATCAACCCAACTGCCCATCTACACACGAATGTATTAATAAATGTAGTATATATATATATATATATATATACCGTGGAATACTATTCATCCATAAAAAGATGGAGACTTTACATCTTTTGTCTTAACTTGGATTAAGTTGGATGGAAGAATGGAAAAACAAAAATACAACGTACTCAATATTAATAGGAAACCAGTAGATGAACAAACAAGTACCTATACAAGAGGAAAACACAATTAAACTCAAGTCAGGTGGAGAGGGAAGGAAGAATGGAGAAAGGAAAATAACGAGGGTGCTTGATGTCCTCTCACCTAATAGTTACAATGTAAGTGTGCATGGCACACCTCTTGGGTGAGTAATACAACTACAAATTGTACTCTACCTAACAAATGCAAACAATGTAACCTAATCATCTATACACTCATATTAATCCAAAATTAAAAGAAAGAAGAAACAAAGCTAAAATATTAAGTGTGCATTCATCAATGTTAAAATAAATTTTTTTAAATAAAGGAGTAAATGATTATTCCTAAAATATAATAGCATTTTCCTCTGAGGTAATAGAGGAGAATGTGGTGAGATGGCTGTACCTAGATGTTTCTGGAGGTCTGGGAAATAAATATTTTGTATTTCAATATGAGAAGTAGATACATGTGGATTTTTGCTATCATTATTATTTCAACTGTAGAAATGTGTTATCACTCTTCTGAATTTGCATGTGATAACGATAACCGAAATAAAAACAAGAAAATTGGTGTTTAGGAAAAATCATCTTTTTAATCAAATTTCAGCAACATTATATTGAAAATTATAATTTGGAGAAAATGCTGAATTAAAATAGCTACGTCAGAAGTAGGACTGTAAAGCAATATGTCAAGAGATTCAGCATGAGAAATCAATCAAGAAATCAGATAGGTGCCATGGAATACTATGCAGCATTAAAAAATGAAGACTTTACCTCTTTTACATTTGCGTGGATGGAGACGGAAAATATTCTTCTTAGTAAAGTATCTCAGGAATGGAAAAAAATATACCCAATGTACTCAGTATTACTGTGAAACCAATTTATAATCACTCACACTTGCATATGAAATATAAAATACAACTATAGCCTAGAATGAAGGAAGGAAAGAAAGGAAGAGGGAAAGGGAGGGGATGGGTCTATAGAGGGAGAGTTAGTAGGGGGACCACAACTATGGTGCATATTGCAAGTAGAAGTTGGATCTATTAGGTGTAGAACACAAATTTCTTAACGCTGTCATTGGGTAAATGAGGCAAAGGCTATATTGATTAGTAGTATGTAAGCACTCCAATTTGTACAAATAACACATTGAATCCCATAATGGCATAAATGTATTCATGATCTATGTACAAATGACTTAATAAAAAAATAAATTAAAAAAATCATAAATCAGATAGGCTGTCTTTTTCTTCCTTACCTGTTAAATAGGATACACAGCTTGTTTTCTGGGCTACTCACCCCAGATGTTCTGGCTTCTTATGGTTCATTAACCAGATGTAATGATTCTTTGTTTTGGTTTTACCAGGACTTACGCTGTCCCTTTGTTGACCTGCTCTAATTCCTTTCAAAATGTACCTGTTTTTATTCCCTTTTATTGCTTTTCATTCTCTGCCTGGCAACTGTACCTAACCTGATAAATGAAGTAGGCTAATGTACTTGTGGGTGCTCAAATGTGAATTTATTTATTCACATAAGATTTTGGAGGAGAGGTACCTGTGCATTCACTGTTGCCTTGACCACATTTTCTTCCATCCATAGAAGTTATGTCCTCCTTGCACTTATTTTAAACACATAAATTTAGGCTCTTCACGTTTCCGAACACAAAAGCATAGTAATCTGATTAGTGTGGCATCTTTCCAATCAATATGATCTGTGCTTTTTCACAACAACGTGATTTGAAGACAATTCCATGGAAGGTAGACTCACCTCATCTCTGAATTATTTGTTCATAGTTCATTTCTTTATTCATCACTGTATGTTGTGTTTTTTTCTTACTGATATGTATGATTTAAAAAATACATTCTGGGGCAGCGCCTATGACTTAGGGGGGGTAGGGCACTGGCTCCATATACTGAGGGTGGCAGGTTTGAACCCAACCCTGGCCAAAATGCAACAAAAAATAGCTGGGCATCGTGGCAGGTGCCTGTAGTTCAGCTACTTGAGAGGCTGAGGCAAAAGAATCGCCTAAGCCTGGGAGTTGGAGGTTGCTGTGAGCTGTGATGCCACAGAACTCTACTGAAGGCAATAAAATAAGACTCTGTCTCTTAAAAAAAATATGTATATATTCTGAATACAAATCATGCATTATGTATGTGGATGTCTTTAAACTTTGCTTGTGGTATTTTTTGGTTCATGTTTTTTATTTTCAGACATATTAAACATGTATCTATCATACCACTTAAGACACCTTATTTATTTGCATTCTGGTCTCTCCTACTAGGAAGTGAATTTCATTAGACCAGAAGCTGTGCTTTATTCATCTCCATAGTGACCATAAAAGAGCTTGGATTATAAGTATGCTTTGAGTTAGTATTTGTAGCATCGACATGATGATGACTTTAACCCAAAGGGATGACACTGAAATAAATAAATGAATAAAGAAGTATTGCTGGGAAATCTATAAACCAAGATTTTTAAATTTTAATCATTTTTAGTGAAAATTCCTTTTTGACAGCCCCAAGAATAGTCACTTTTCAGTTTGTTTTCATATTCTTGGCCTCAATCTCCCTCACATACTTCCCCCTCTCTATATTTCACCCAGATTCTCCAAAAGACAAAGGCTCAGATGAGGCTACTTCCCACATCTCACCTGAAGGGGTTTGGGGACAGCAGATAAAGGGCTCTTGGTGCAAGGAATGAAGACCCTCAACACAAAGTCTGTGTTAGGTGTTTGAGAAACTCTGGGAGTAGCCCTTCCAAGTAAACCTCAGATCCGTATTCATTATCATAAAACGGGAAGAAGTACACAAGAGGTACAAGAGGTGCTTGTCTGGCATTATCATTGATTAGAGAAGACAAGGAGAAGGTCAGATAGAACAGCTCCCCCTTTGTTTTTGCAAAACCACAGACCTTGAACACAAGCTCTGCCTACAGCATCAAGAGACCTTTGGAATCTAGAGAATCTTTACCATAACTATGATTTCCCTGTCTCACATGTAAATTTTCTCTTGGGGGCCAGTTTTTCTGATGTCCTGCACATATACAACACAAATGCCTTTCTCATGATTCTCTAGGTCTCTCAAGCAAGAAGCAAGTCTTGTGTTAAAGATCAGGGCTCAATTTCCCCTATACTCAGGTAGGGCTGGTATTTTTCCTGGGGTGCCTTTGAAATTTAAAGCTATGGAAATACCTTGCTTTCCCTAATTCTTAGGAAAACACAAATAAAAAAATGGTTTGGAGAACAGAACTGGGCAGGGAAACCTAGTAAACTGATTCAGTATCCATGAACAATCCTGGGATTCTTTGTAGGAAATATACATAAGGAACACAAAGACTTCATGAACTCCTCACTCTGGGACATGGATATACAGAATCCTCTAAATGAAGAGGGCCTCATAGGTTTTAAATAGGTAGATTATTGTATTTCAGACAGCTCATCTTCCTTTCTTGCCCCATGATCTACATATAGTAGTTTCATCACTACTTTATCCTTTTGTAGCCTCAAGTGGAATTATAAAGAAATGCCATCACACTGAGTTTGAATTAAGCAAGGGTCCTTTATTAAGCTGGCCAGTCAAGAGCAGGCTCATGCCACAAAGTCTGTTGACCACTGTAAAGTGAGTGTGCAAGGTTTTTACATGGCATTTCAAGCAGGGGATGGGAAGCCCTAGCGTAAGCAGAATTGTACACAAGCCATTATCTGTAAGATTACAACTATAGGTAAGGGTCTGGGGTCTTGGAAGGGGGTCTTAAAAATCTAAAAATTGCTCACAGACAGACCAGACAGACTTGTGACAGGATTGTGGTTTCTGCAATGTTTTTTCAGTTGTCACAGAATTCTACAGCTCTCAGCTTAATTTCCTTCCTGTTTCTACAGGGTCACTGCTTGCTTAAAAGGCTATTTTGGTTACAAAAGGGGTGGGGGTTATGGCAAGTTTAACAAAATGGAGTAAGGCTGCTTCACTTGCTCAAAATGGATGGAGTTATGGCATCACAATCTATCTAGGGACAAAGAAAATGATCTACCCATGCCATGTCAAAGAAACACAGATTGGAACAAAGTCAAGATAATGGGCATGGTTTTTGAAGTTTGAAATATTTTGAGGAGGCAGAGCAAGATGGCAGAGGGGATGCATCCCTGAGTCAACTCTCCTCGTGGTTTCAGATGAGAGTGAGGGTACTGGATCTTTCCCCGCGTGGAGTGCTGGCATGGACAAGCAGCACAGGGCATGCAGCAAGGAGGAGAATTGCTGGATTGGAAATGTAGCCCAGAACTATGGTGTCTGCCAGAAAAAACTCAGGGCAGCAGCTGAAACCGGCAGCATGAGGTCTGCAGCTGGCGCCCTGAGAGGCAGAAACCAATCCCTCCCAAGGGAAAGACTTCTTTGCCCAATACATGGGGAGTTAGGGTGTTTCGCCAAGAGAGTGGCGAGATGTGGACTACTGAGCGGAATTTGGCAGCCAGAAAGGGGAGCCATTTGGGCCCAGTTTGGGGCATCAGGTATCCAGGCAATCAGACAGAAATTTGAGGAAAGGACTCCGCTCAGAAACTGATCCATCCTGTAATTTTGGAAGTTTGTGTCGAGCTGCACTGACACGGCGACCCACAGGGAAAATCGGTTCCCTTTCTACAAACAAGGAAAAGTCTTTTGCAAGCACTGGTGTTTGTGCACACCACTGTGGGAACCAGAGGTAACCAGCCCCTCCCCCAGGCAAGAATGGACTGAAGGTGGACTGGGGTAAAAAGCACCCAGCCCTTTCCCCACAGACCACAACAATTTCCTGTTCGAAGGGAAACGAGGAGTTGAGTGGAAAATTTGGCAAAGTGTGGACTCCTGTGCTGAGTTTGGAAGACAGATAGGAGTGGGCAGCCAGCCAGGAACCAGCTGTAATGTAAAACTCCAAATATGGTATCTCCATAACACCCCTCCCAGGAGTGTGGAGAGCCCAATCTCACCTGCAGTCAGCCATACGGCATCTGAAGCTGGTCTAGGACACCTTACACTTTACGGGAACTGTTGTAGGGAGAATCTGTGCAACATGCCAGCAAAGACCCTCTCCCCAACCTTTTTTTTTTTTTTTTTTTTTTGGTTTTAACGTGGGAACTACTCACATCGCCACCTGCTGTCTAGAAAGTAAATTGCAGCATAACTATTCCCATTAAACTGGAACCCCATTGCATTTATAAAGGGGTTTGTTTGTATATATTTAAAAGAACAGTATTTTCCTTAGTGCTGCCCTCCTTTTCTTTCTTTTTTAATTTTTTAAATTTTCTTTCTTCTTTATTTGTTTGTTTGTTTTGCTTTTTTGTTTTCTCTATCATCTTATGACCACCATTTTTGTGGTTATCTTTTACTACGACTATCTTTTTTGTTTGTTGGTTGGTTGGTTGGTTTGTCCTTTGTTTTGTTTTCTTTTTTGTCTGTTTACTTCTTTCTGATTGTCTGGGCATCAGTATGCTTGTGTGTCTGGTAGCATTTTAGTATGTTTATTTGTCTGCTTGGTTTCAATGTGTTTTGTACTCTGCTAAGTCCTCAGGTTGGCTATATTCCCTAACTCCAATTTTCACATTCAATAAGAATATGGAGGAACAGGGGAAGAGAGCTGACTGGAGCTAGTTTTCAACATAAACTCCAGTTCAGGGGGAGAGACAACCTCCAGAAGAAACCAACGAAACTGAAGGTGGGGAGCCGAGCTGAGAGAAAAGATAGATAAACGCACATCTTCCTCACAGAGGCAAACCACGACTTCAAGAAAACAAATTCCAGGTTTAGATTGAGCCCAGGCGGAATATTCTCCAGCTCCCACTGAGTGCCTGAGGCAGATGGGTTGCAAATATCTACGCTGGCTGGCGATAAAGACTGGTCACCAAGTGGAGGAGGCATTGAGTTTACTTTGACTCAGGCAGGCACAAAACCCTGACACACTCCTTGACTTTACTTGGACTCTGGCATGCACAAAACCCCGACTCACTCACGTACTGGATATGACTGGGTTACAGAGTCTGGGTTAAGAGAGACTGGCAGTGGGGTTAACAGAGACTGAGGTTGCCAGAGTTTGGTGGTGAAGGGCGAGTAAGGAGGGGAAAGAGACATCAGCCTCCTTACTCCAAATCGTCTACTGAACGAGCCTTTCTGACTCCTCAGAGCATCAGAGCGAGCCACACTTGAGCTACCAGTAGACTCCTATTATCTAGTTGCTGGAGACCTTGTGATCCAGATTATCTAGTTGCTGGAGACCTTGTGACCCAGAAAGTGGGTACTGAACAGGTCAATAAGTTTGGATCTCTTGACTTGGGCAAATTAACTGGTGGTTGAGGGATAATCTCTGATGGTCTCTGGATTTTCTCGGGCCTAAATTGTCTTCAGGTGGAACATTCTCCAGCTGTCACTGAGTGCCTGAGACAGTCAAGCCTCAGGTCCCTTTGCTGGCTTGGGTCAAAGAGCAGTAACCGAGTGGAGCTGGCATTGGCTCTACTTTGATTCTGGCAGACACAAAGGCCTGCCACATTCACTTATTGGGCAACTAGGTCACAGCCCTGTGGGGTCTCCAGTAACTGGGTGTGATGAAGGTACAAGGTGGGCTAGGAGTCATCAACCTCCCTAAAATAATTTATTTGCTGGGTAGGTCTTTCTGACCCAACAGAACACTGGAGTGAGTCATACCTGAGCTGCCAGAAGATCCCTGCTGTACACTGGCCAGAGACCTCTTGAACTCCTCCACTTGAGACTAGTGTTGACTAGAACACTTGATTTAAATCTCTTGAACTGTGCCAATCACCTGAGAACTATCTAAAGTGATACCCTGGTGATGTGGCTGAAGGAAGATGTGGTTTTCCTTTCCCAACTGTCACCAGGGAGAGGAGGGGTGACTTAATTGCTGATATTTCTCCACAGCTGAGATCCTAACCCAGAGTAATTGATTTTCTAAGGTAGAACAGAGACTAACCAAAAACACGATAGAGACATGCAGGCCCCCAGGCTCTCAGACCATAGCATTATATGCATCCTTCGCAAAGCTCTAGAGGAAAAGGTAGAGACACCAGTCCCAGCCTTCACCCAAAAGGCTAATAAAATACTACTCCCGGAGCCCCCAACCCAACTTCCTCTTACCTGGTCACCTAGCCAAATGGAATAAATCCAGCATGGGGTGGAGTCAGTGGAAAAACTCCAGGTAGGGGAAGTGGTCAAGATGGCTGACAGGCACCAGTCTCCGACAGAAGCTCCTGCTCAGAAGAAAGGATAAAGTCTGGAGAAACACCCAACAAAATCTAAAACTGGGAGCCCAGCTGAGAGAGAAGAGTGATACCGACAGGACACCTCTTCTGAGACAGACAGAGACTTCTAGAGGACGCTCCACAGGTACATAAATCTCTCCAAAGGAATAGCGCCCAGCCCCTCCCCCAAGAAAGGTGTGCTTTTCCTTTGTTTCCTCTTCAACTGCTCCTCCGAGTCTCCTACAGGCCACTGATAAACTGAGGACCTATTCTCTCACTCCACGAGTGAGAGCTGCCAACAGGGAGGTTTACTACCCTGGAGGAACCCAGTTGAGACTCGGAACACCCTCCCCCAGGCAGAAAAGTGGAAGTGGCTTTCGCACTGCCATTTTGAGTTTCCAGTCCACTCTCCCTCCCCTTGCCCGCTGGGACAGGGAGAGGAGAGCCAGAAACGACATCCACACACCCTTCCAAGAGCAACCCCCTGTCCCAGTCCTTCACCGGGAGAACTCCTTGATCCACAGTTTCAGTGTGCAGACGGACCCCCCTCAGTCAGCGCATTCTGTGCTCAGCTGTCTCCCGGGCTGCTATCTGCACTTCCCGAGATCTTGGTGCCGGTGACCGGGACTGACACCGAACAGGGAGGGCTGCACACCCCACCAGGTGTCTGCCTCCGGGGGCTTTGGTGGCCCTTGACAGTGATAGACTTCTGCTGGATCGGGTCACTGAGCTGCGCCCACCTCCCGGAACCCGGCTGGCCCTCAGCTTCCATTGACTCCTGGTCGAGCAACTGCGCGCTTGCCTCCTGGGGCTCCCTGGCCCTGGATCACCACCAGCCCCTGCCTAAGAGGGTCGTGCTGTCCTGCCAATCGCGCTCCAGCTTCCAGGGCTTTGGTGACCAGGGAGGGCAGTCTCACGCCCACCTCCCAGGGTCTTGACAGCTGACAGTCGCCAGCAGCTCCGACGGGGAAGGGTTGCGCCATCCAGCCAGCGGCGCGTATGCTGCCTCTGGGGCTTGGCAAATTGCGACAGCAGCTGACTTCTGCTGGGGCAGGTCACGCAGACCTCCGCCTGCCTCCTGGGACCTCCTAGCGCACGATCACCGTGACCTCTCACCGGAGTGAGCTGTGCCATCCCGCCAGGGGCAGGTCGCACACCTTTCTCACCGGGCCTTGCCAGCTTGCTGTTGCCAGCAGCTTCTGCCTGGGAGGGTCACGCCATCCCGCCAGCGGTGCACCTGTCTCTGGGGCCTTGGTAGCCAGCAAGGACAAATGACCTCTGCTGGGGCAGGTTGCACCTGCCTCCCAGGGCCTTGACGGCTACACTGACTCCTGTAGGGGTGGGCTGCATCACCTTGCCTGCTGGCCCCGCCTCCTGGGGTTTTGCCGGGTTGTACCCAGGAGAAAACTAGAAGAATTCACTGGCAAAATGGTTTTAGGGACGGTTTCCAAAAGGTGCAAATTCAACATGAGACGGAATCAGTGGAAAAACTCTGTCAACCAGAATAACCAGAGTAGATTAACGTCCCCAAAGAAGGATGGAGTAGACACAATGGAAGACCCACTACATAAACAGATATCTGAAATGTCAGAAATTGAGTTCAGAATCTGGATAGGGAGTAAGATAAACAGGGTGGAGGAAAAGAGGGAGCTAGAATTTCAAATCATTCAAAAGCTGTCCCAGGAATTTAATGATTTCAAAGGTAAAATGATCAAGGATTATGATACTCTGAAACAAGAGGTTGCAAATTTGAAGAGCACCATTGAATCCCTTCATCAGAGGATGGACGAGGCAGAAGATAGAATCTCCAACACTGAAGACAAAGACTTTGAACACACTCAGACTTCCAAAGATTTTGACAAATGCAGAACAAAGACAGATCTCTCACTCAGAGAGATCTTGGATAATTCGAAGAAAACCAATATTCGCCTCATAGGAATCCCTGAAGGTGACGAAGTTGCCTCACAAAACACAGAGGCTCTCCTTAATGAAATTATGAAAGAGAACTTTCCAGACATGCCAAGGGATCCTGAAATTCAGACAGCAGACAGCTTCAGAACCCCAGCACAACTCAACCCGAACAAGATATCCCCCAGGCATATCATAATCAACTTTACTAAAGTTAACATGAAAGAGAAAATCCTGAAAGCAGCTAGATGCAATAAAACATTAAATTACAAGAAGAAAAATATTAGAATGACTGCAGATCTCTCTGCTGAAACCTTTCAGGCTAGAAGAGAGTGGTCATCAACCTTCAACCTCCTAAAACAAAACAACTTTCAACCCAGAATCCTCTATCCAGCTAAACGGAGCTTCATTTATGATGGAGAAATTAAATACTTTAATGATATTCACAGGCAGAAGAAATTTGCCATTACTAAGCCAGCCCTCCAGGATATCCTCAAACCTATCCTCCAGAAAGACCAACACAATCCTTCCCCACACAAATAAACCCACCCAGAAAATTTTGACTAAATTCCAATCTCCACAGTCACAAAAGGATCAAAGATGTCTAATGAACCTTCAAAAAACTCGACACCCAAAATTATGCCAGGATTATCAATAGTCTCAATCAATGTAAATGGCTTAAACTGCCCTCTAAAGAGACACAGG
>NW_003852863.1:57435-60935 GCF_000181295.1 Otolemur garnettii | reverse complement strand
AGGCACCTGAGGCTCATCCTCTCATCCCATAATTATACTGCCACATAAAGCAAAACATCAAACATAAATGCACCCAGTACATGTCTAAAAAATCACTGAACAAAACTATCTTTTCTAAAAAAGAAAAATTATTTAAGTGTTATCATATGATAAAATTACTAATCTGAGTAAAACAGGACAAGGAGGTACAATGACTCCAAATGAGTATTTCTGCTTACTTTTGAAGAAAAGGGAATGCCCTCCTATAGTCTTTCTTTATGAACATTTATTGCCCCATATTTCATGTTTTTTCTGCCAAAAATTTTGAATTACTATCTCCACTATATGAATTTTTAAAATCATTGTTAGTTTATACATTTTCAAAGGTATAAAAATGTGTGAACCTGTCTTTGCATCCTCATAGGCTGGTAAATATTTTAGAGAAAAGCACTCATACATATTCACAGAAAAGCATCAGCTTCTCATCCCCTAAGTATATCATCACATAAAGAAACACATCAAACAAAATTCCACCTTTCAAATGTTGAAAAATCACTGACAAAATTACTTTTCTTGGAAAATGAAAATGATTTAACTGTTACCAAATGGTAGCAGTAGCAATTTGAATCAAATAGCAAAAGAAGGTGTCGTGATTTCAAATGAGTATTTATACTTATCATTGAAGATAAGAGAATGCCCCCCTATTACTTTCATCTCTGGATATTTATTATTCAATATTTCATTACCCTTCAATATATGCATGATCATTTTTGCACAGCCAAAGATTAAAACAAAATATAAAATGACTAATATTGGTACCTTTCTGATTTCCTATAGTCTGCGAAGAATTGCTCTGCGTCTGTTCTTTAGTACCTAGAAAAATTTAAATAATCCTTATTAAAAATTAATATCTAAATAAGTCACAATAATTTTAGTTTTTAAAATTTGCTACATCACTTAGAATTCTGTGGTAAAACTGATTTTAGCCAGAAATAATAAATAAAGTTAAAGAAGGTTTGAGGGAAAAAAATCTTTTCAGAGCTTACAAAACCAAATTACCACTTTTATGTGCTTCATTTATTATAATGCTGCAATTATTTGATTCAACCACTTTAAAAAATAATTTCTACTTCTCAGTAAGGTTTTTAGACTCCTAAAATATGTCTGTTAGGAAATTTGAATATATACATATAATCAAAGCAAAGACTTTCTACAATTATTCTTTTATTTATACTTTGAAAAATTCTGAATAATCATTCCTAATTTAGTCTAAAACATACTTAAAAATGAGAATTCTATGGCTTAATCTTATGCAATCTTCAGAAGTACTTTCAATAATTCTTCAAAAACTAAGCACACTTACGGGAAATGACAAGTGTGGTTACCACAGTCAACAGTAAGACAAGAGAGATGATTCCCAGGATCCCAGCAATGAGCTTCTCTGGAGGGAATGATAAACCTGTGGGGAGAGAAATGTAAACACTGAGATAGGAGAGATGGAGGCAGCTGGTTAGAATACATACAAGAGACCCACGAGATCCCAGATACACAGAGAATCACCAAACCCACACCTACCACAGGGATCTTTCTCTCAGAATACAGCACTGCAGTTTTAGTAAATGTCATGCCCCATGAGTTGTTAGACAAAGACTATGGATTTCAACAACATGTAAGTAAAATTTGTCTGCATATTTCATATTAAAATAGTATATGTCAACTTAGAATTCTGATGTTTATGAATAAAACTATGTGGGCACGCCCTGCTCTTTCTCCACACCCCTGCACCACAACTGCCCATCCTGGAGCAGTTTAGAGGAGCTATTTAGAGCTTTACCTTTGCAGTGGTAAGATGTGTCATCCGCTTGAAAATCCTGAGCTGCTCTTTGAAGATGTAATTCCACATAGGTTATTTCTTGTTCACATTCTGAAATGGAGCTTTTAGTGCTCTTAGGTTTCCTTTGCTGCTTCCTTGGGTTTGGGGGAAGATTCAGTTCAGAGTACTGAACTGAATCTCTTTGGTTATCCATCTCTGCAGCTGTGAGATGTTGGGGACTGTGCTCTACCATACCTGGTCTTAAGAAAGTAGTAAATGGTTTATATAAGGACAAGATCCCTAGTGCAGTCAGAAAGGATGAGGCCGAGAGGGGATATTGGTTCTCATTTGGCTTTGAGGAATCTAAAGTTCTCACTGTAATTTCCTTAAAGCTTAACCAATTGTCTTAAGATAAAATATTTTTATAAGATTTTCTACATTTTTCAAAACATCACTGGAATAATGAAAAGCAAAAGTAACAAGTAATAAAGAACTCCATATATGTATATTTATTTTTAAAAGTCTGATTGAAAGATATATTTTTACATTAATCTGTATCAAAAATTAAAATATTGTATTAAAAAATATATACACTGATTGAAAATCAAATTTTGAAAGCCAATAATAAAGACTGAGTGATCTTAAAATGGAGAATAGGAAAGTTGACATGTCTTATAGCCTGTGCACTAAATTACTTTTATTTTTTACTTTACACTTCTTTATTAAAATGGACTCAGTATCATTAAGAGTTTTGTCCTTTGAATAACAAAAGGCTTCTGAGAAACCATTAAAATATATAGAATATTTTTTATGTTTTAAAATATACATACGCAAACTTATGCATAACTTAGGCAGTATTAGAAACACTACAAAAAAATCTTTAATTCTTATTTACAGAAGAGTTTGAAGTTAATTTTATTGTTAAAATATAAAACCTTGAAATTATAAATAAAAAATGTATACAATCTATGGGAGAACACTTTGTTTTCAATCTTCCAGAAAGTGATTATGTTACTCAGTGTCAATAAAGGACACATTAGTAGTTTGAGTATTTTCATTAATTCATATAATACAATGTAATACTTTAGTCAGTGGGCTCTGGAGTCCTTGAGATCTAGAATTAATTTTGGCTTTGCAATTCACATGGAGTGACCTTTAAAAAGTTGCTTAGTATCTAATAACCTGGCCTCTTACTTTAAAATGGGAGTGAGATCATACAAAATATAACGTATGTAAAACATCTACCACTCAAGCTGGTACCTATAGCTCTCTGTAAAAGTTAGCTAGGTAGTTATTTTATTCTCTATTGCAACTTTATTGATTCTGAATTAGGGTGGTAAAACAATGGAAAATAAATCATTACACAAATCACTTGTATCAGTGTGGTACATTTTTCTGCAATATTTGATTAATTTTTAAGTCTTTTGATTGTATACAACTAAGTTCAGCATTTTATGTAATTTACCTTATCCTTATTTTAATTAAAAATAAACGTGCTTTCTTTTAATACAGTTGTCCGAGGAATTATGTTTGGATTTCATCATTAAAGTATTTCCTTTTAATAATCTTTTATAGTGGGCAAGCTAAATATAAATTATGTTATCATTCAGTGTCAAACAATGTAACGATGGTTAATCCAGAGTTAAGTGTTCACTGTGATGATGTTTAGGGGCTTCCCTTAAACTATGCTTGTTAACCAACCGACATA
>NW_003852863.1:54378-56734 GCF_000181295.1 Otolemur garnettii | reverse complement strand
ACATTATCAACAGATAATTACTGATATTGGTCATTAATTATTTGAGAAATTACTATAGTTTCAATTTATTGTAGGTGACACAAAATCCATCATTGCCAACATTATTATCATTTCTCTGCCTTAGTTCCTCCATTTTTCATTTGATTTTATTTTTAAAATACTGCAAAAATAAATGTTTCAGAGAAAGATAAAACATTACTTAACTTTTAAATACATCAAAAGGCCAGGGATTAAAATTATTAATAACTATTCATTTTAGTGATCAATTATTCATTTTCTAGCATGACGAATCATCTCTATTTTATTTTATTTTCAGTTTTTGGCCAAGGCCAGGTTTGAACCCTATGGGGCCAGCACCCTACTCTTTTGAGCCACAGGTGCCACCCCATCTCTATTTTAATAGGACTAGTTGTTGTAAATGATTAAAGCCTATGTCAAAGGGAAGGGAAGCAATTTCAAAATATGAGGCTGTTCAAAAAGTATCTAGCCACATACTATGAAAGATAGTGTTAACAATGGCTGGATACTTTCCAGGCAGGCTTGCATTTCCCCTATGTAAGGAATAAGACATTTAACATACATAGACTAACTTTACCCTAATCTCAAAAACAAGACAAGGATACTACTTGCAAGGAAAATATTGACCAAGATCTACAATGAATATTGGTGTAAACATCCTCAAAAAAATACTAGAAAATAGAATTCAATAATACATTTGCAGAATAATACCCTGTACCTTGTGGGATTTATTTCTGAAATACCAGGACATTAAGATATATGAAAGTCAGTTAATGCAACTCACTCTTAATAAAGTAAAAGATAAAACTACAAGATTATCTCAAGTAATGTAGAAAAAAGCATTGAAAAAATTTCAAAACTCTTTCATGATATACAGAGTAAAGAATATGAAGACAGAAAAGAGAGAGATTCAAAGATACTGGATTTGAAAATTAAAGTGACTCACCCACAAGCCAAAGAATGCTAAGGCCACCAGGCATTGGAAGAAACAAGGACAGGATTCTCCCCTAGACCTTCTGAAAGGAGTACGGTCATTACACCTTTATTTCAGTCTAGTGATATTTATTTTGTACTTCCAACCATCAGAATCATGAAAGAATAACCAGTTATACTCCCAGCATGTCATGGACCATGGGGTAACTCTCAGAGACAAGACTGGTTCACTTGCCTAGGATAAGTTAGAATGATAGAAAAAATCTTGAACTGGTTTGCAGATAGGTCCTGAACAATAACCAGGTATCTGTAAATCTGCCGACCTTCCATCTTTTCTAAAACTAACCAGAGCATATTTCCTTATAGACACACACATACACACACATGTACAGAGGCACACACATATAAAATATCTATATTTATGAAAAAATACCAATAAACCACTAAAAATGAAGAATGGAGATAAACAAGTATTCACAAAGTCCAATAAAAACATGAAATCTTGACTTAGAAATTCATAAGTGAAAATTAAAATAATGGAACAATTTTCACTTATGACAACACTAAATATTTTAAACAATTGGTAAGCTTTTGAATTGACAAATTAATGTGAATAGAAGATTACTTCTCTATATTTATTAAAACTAAATATGCAGACTTTTCACTTTCCATTTTAAATAATTTCTCCTGTGTACGTTCTAAGAACATGTTCTAAGTTATGCACCTTCTTTTACTTTTCTCTAATGGATCTATTGGGAACACAAAACAAAACAAAGAGATTAGCAATGAAAATAATCATGACTAAGAAACAGAGCACTGGTAATTATTTAATATAACAAATGTTCCTAATATGTACAATAAGACAATAGATTGTAATATGATGTGTCTGTGTTGGTTATATATGGATAGAGTTTCAAATGCTTTGTATTAGTTTCTATTTTATTAAAAATTAAAGCCTTTGTCAAAAGCTTCTAAAAGGTAAAATATCGAATGTTTGAAAAAAATAGAATGACATCTAAATTTACATCTAACACCTTTTCTATATCCATGATTATTTCCAAAGATTTAATTTCCAAAAAAACCTAAAATAATATATGAAAATTATTAAGGATTTTCATCTCTGTACAATTGTCTTTTGAAAGTGTTTGGTCAATTTATAAATCTACCAGTAGATATGTTGTTAATTTAATGTCATGGTGGAATTATCATTTTTTGCAGTCCAACTATTTAGGATAATTAAATTTTTTTTGTAGCAGAGGAAGAATGAAAATTGCCATTGTTATTAAGAATGCAAAACAGAATTAGCCTGGTGATCAAATCACATGGAAAACTAATTCAAAATTGCAACATTACATTTCAGTTAAATCAAAATGTTAAATTTTAATAATAGGGTGATGAAAGAGCT
>NW_003852863.1:51718-52249 GCF_000181295.1 Otolemur garnettii | reverse complement strand
ACACAATGAAAACAGAGTAAGGCAAATGTGTCCTCTAGGTTCATCTACTTGTTTGTAAAGGACAGGATTTGTGTTTGTTATAGCTGAATAAACAGTACTGGATTGCAGGTAAAGACCAGATTTTCTTTATGCATTGTTCCATCAATTGTTTCCATATCTCAGCTACTGTGAATAATGCTGCAATGAGCATGGGAGTGCAGGTCTCTTTGAGATCTTGATTTTACTTCCTTTAGAAATAAAGGAGGACTTTAATCTGATTAAATGATAGTTCTATATTTAGTTTTTCAAGAATCTCCACACTGTTTTCAATAGAAGCTTCACAAATTTACATTTGCTCCAAAAGTTTACAAGTGCTTTTTTTTGTTGACCACATCCCTGTCAACATTTGTAGTCTTTTGTTTGTTGAGGTTGTTTAGGGTGTGGGGACATTTTAATAATAGACCATCTAACAATTGTGAGATGATAGCTCACTGTGCTTTTGGTTTTCATTTCCCCTATGATTAATGATGTTGACAATTTTTGTTTTGTTTT
>NW_003852863.1:49118-50906 GCF_000181295.1 Otolemur garnettii | reverse complement strand
TTCCGTATATTTGTAGATTCATATAATTTTAGAAATATATTTTCTATTTCTGTAAAAGTGGCATTGGGATTAGGGAGAGATTGAATTTGTAGAAGCAGCTCAGTTTTGTCAGTGTTTTTACCCTGTTGTTTTCTGTCTGCTATTTCATTTATTTCTATCTTAATCTTTATTATTTCTTTCCTTTATCTAACTTTAAGCTTAAGGTTTATTTTGTTTTTCTACTTACTTTTGTATAATGTTCACCTGTTTATGTGAATTTTTTTCTTGTTTTTTATGAAAAATATTCATGGCTACACAATACCCTCCTAGTACTGATCTGCCTATATCCCATAAGTTTTGATATATTGTGCATTATTATTTGGAAATATTTTTGATTTCCCTTTTGGCTTTCTCTTTCCCAGTGTTTATTCCACAGTACACTGTCTAATTTCCATATGTTTGTGAATTTTTTCATTTTCCTTTTTTTTTTATTGAATTCTAGTTTCATCTTATTATTGTCATAAAAGTTATTGAAATGATTTCAATCTTCTTAAATTCATTAAGACTTCTTTTGTGGCCTAGCATATAATTTATCTCGGAAGATGTCACATGTGCACTTCAGAAGCATGAGTATTTTACTACCATTGGGAGAAGGTTCTATGTATGTCTCCTAGGTCCATTTGGTATATAGTGTTAAGTCTTCATTTTCCTATTCATTTTCTGTGTAGTTCATCTATCTACTATTGAAAGTGGGGTGTTGAAGTCTCCTGCTATGTTTGTAATTTGATCTATTTCTTCCTTCATATTTGTCAATGTTAGTTTTATATATTTAAGTGTTCTAATGTTGGGTGCATATGTATTTATAGTTATTATATCATCCTGTCTAATTGGAAATTTTATTACTATGTAATGACCTTCTTTATTTTTGTTACTGTGATTGACTTAAAGTCTATTTTTTCTGATATAAATGTAGCCATCCTTGCTCTCTTTTGGTTGATATTTGCATGGAGTATCTTTTTCAACCCTTTCCCTTTCAATATATGTGTATCTCAATCTAAAGTGCCTCTTCTGTAGATATCATGTAGTTGAATCTTTTTTGTTTCACTTTATTCTTTTAGTCATCCAATGTCTTTTGATGAGTGAGTATAATCCATTTACATTTAAAGTAACTATAGTGATTCTGCTAATTGTTGAGGGGGTTTGTTGGTCTTTATGTATTTCTTTGTTCCTCTCTTTTTGTCCTGCTGTCTACATTGTGATTTCATGATTGGTAATGATATACTTTCATTATATTTTCTTTTTTTGGTATGTGTTTACTATAGGTTTTCCCTTTTCTTTTTAGTAAGGCTAAATAAAACTTGTTATAATAACAGTCTATTTTGACCTGATAACATCTAGACATCAATTTCATACAAATTTCTACATTTTAGTCCCCTCTCCAACTTTATTGTATTGATTTAGAAATTGCTTTGGGTTTTTGTTTTGTGTCTTTTAACTAATTTTTCACATACAGTTACTCTGAATATTTCTATCTATATTAAAAATAGCTGCTTTAAATTCCTTGACAGTGGCCTGGTGTGATGGATCTCAGCTGTAATCCTAGTACTCTGGGAGCCTGAAGCCAATGTATTGCTTGACCTCAGGAGTTTGAAATCAGCCTGAGCAAGAGCAAGACCCTGTCTCTACTAAAAATAGAAGACTATCCAGGCATGGCACATGCCTGTAGTCCCAAGTCCTACTTGGGAAGCTGAGGTAGGAGGATCCCTTGAGCTCAAGAGTCTGAGGCTGTTATGTGCTACAATGATACAA
>NW_003852863.1:44010-48703 GCF_000181295.1 Otolemur garnettii | reverse complement strand
TCAGCTAATAAACTTGCACATTTCTACCATCCAAACTCCTAAGTATTAAGGAGAACTCTCAGACAAAAATCTGAAAACTTGAAAATCTTCCAGTTTTAGTCTGACTGGTATTTCTAATATGAGTTTTTCTTTAGTATTTTAATTGATTTATCTAATTTTTATCACAAGAGTGTGCTTGAATTGTAAGTTACTCTGTTTATACTTTGAGGTACAAATGTATACAAATGTTTGGAAAGTTCTTCAAACAATATTGTCACAAATTTGAATATATTAACTATTCCCCAGAATAGATAACATCGATTATGTTCTAAAAATATTACAAACATTTTAAATTTATCTTGATTATGAAAAGTAAAGTACTTATTAAAGATTAATAAAGTAAAATTGGTACTGAAAGTAACTAAAATACAGGGGGTTCCCAGGAAGAAGCTTGTAGCTATAAGATATATTCTTTAGGAAAAAAAATTTATAATAATAGGTGGGTAAAAATGGAAAATAAAAGAATTATTGCATTTATTTGTATATTGTAGTTTGAGTTGTGAATTTTTGGTCCAACTTTTGTTGTTTTACATTACATTTTACTTGTGCCTTATGACTGGTTTTAGGGGATTTTTGTCTTCGTTTTTGCAGTTTTTGGCCAAGGCTGGGTTTGAACCCGCCACCTCCCGCACATGAGACCAGCGCCCTACTCCTTTGAGTCACAGTCTAGGGGAGATTTTTATGAGCTAAAACATTTTGATTCCCATTTTCTGTGTTCTTTTCTGTGCAACATATAGATGAAAAATGTTTTTGTGGACTGTGACAGCTGAAGCACTTTATTGGATTCCTGTGTCAAGAGGGTCCTCTTCTGTTAAGACAATGTAATGCAGCCTCTTAAATGGATGGATTTTGAAGAGAGGAGGCAAGGGGTTTTTTGGTGTGTGCATGTGGGTGTGTTTTAAATATCACTTTGTTTAAGACTATCTTAACGCCCTGTCTCTTACACAAACATACACTTGCTTTTCCCCCTTTATTGTTTCAAGTGTGCTTCTTTCTTGCCTTTTACCCTCTTTCCCCCAGAAGTGCTGTTTTTCCAAGACTGACTCCAAGACTGAGTCCAGAATATTTTTAAGTCTTTTGCTTCTACTCAGAAATCTGAACTATTAGGACTCCTTTGCGGAATTTTTACTATTAGTGTGGTCTTTCTTTTCTGAAACCCTAGAACTTGAACAGTTAGTGATGCTATCTAGGAATAAGTCCACTACAAATTGGTTAGTATCTTTCTGTTTATAAGTACAGTATTTTGAAGTTTTAGTATTCTCTGCCCTCCATTATGAAAATGGCATGAATTTGTGTATCTTTATTTTTTGCATGTTATTGGTGTAGACTCTAAGGCTATTTCAGAAGATCACAGTTTAGGCAACTGCCTATATCTCCCCTGGTATCAGTTTTATTTCAATGAGTAGCTAGGTATCCCCAGAACTCTGCTATCTACTAGTTTCTAAAATTATGTGGAAATAACTATTCCTGCTTTGATTTTCCTTATTGTTGGCCTGATTTACTCATGCAAGTTTCAACTTGCTCAGCTTATCAGTGTGTTACAAAGGCTTCATTTGTTTTCATCCATGCAAATGTTAAGGTTCTTGACTTGGATGTAGCTCAAAACTTTTGTAATGATCCACATACATGAGTGTGCATAAGTCATAAGTCACTCCATTTATTGAAGAGAAAGTTTTTCCAAACAATTTCCATTGTCACAGGTCTGAAATACAGTTTTATTTAACATATTGAATGTATTATATTAGATAATTACTCAAATGGAATAGACAACATTATGTTCTAAATGTTATATAAGAACATAAGTCTTAGCTTGATGATGAAAAATGAACTTTAACAAAGATAATATTTATATAAGTGAAATGGATATTGAAAGCAACTAAAATATAGGATGTTTCTAGAAAAAGCTTTTAGCTATAAAATATATTGTTTAGGTAAAAAATAATAATAGATGATTAAAAATGAAAAAATGAAATAACTATTACATTTATTTTTACTTCATGCAGTTTAGTCCTTAATTTGTGAGGTGTTTGTTCTTTTTTTGTTTGTTTCAGGATATTTAAATAGGTTTTAAGTGTTGTATTATAATTTTCTTATGTTTTATGGCTTGTTGATGCAAAAATATGCAACAAGATAGTAGCAAACAGAATACAACAACAGATTCAAACTGAAAAAACCCATGATCAATCAGGTTTTATCCCAGAGGCACAGGGTTGATTCACCATACACAAATCTATAAATATAATACTCCACATAAATAGAATAAAAAACAAAGACCATATGATTCTTTCAATTGACGCAGAAAAGACTTTGACAATATCCAGTGTCTTTTCATGATAAAAACTCTCAAGAAAATAGGCTTAGAAAGAACATTCCTTCAGCTCATAAAGGCTTTAAAGAACAGTACTTTTGATTCATAATAAAACCAGAAAAAAACCTGATTAGCAAATACAGTTCTTAGAAATAAAAACAAACCTGGAGTCATTATGTTGCCAGACTTCAGGTCATATTACAAGGCTATAGTGATCAAGACAGCACAGTCCTTGAACAAAAATAAAGACATAGATTTATGGGATAATATAGAGAATCTAGAAATAAACCCAGTCACATATCGTCATTTAATCTTTGATAAGACTAACAAAAACACACAATGGCAAAAAGAATCCTTATTTAACAAATGGTTCTGGGAGAACTTATTATCCACATGTAGAAGACTGAAAATAGATCTGCATCTCTCACCATTGGCAAAAATTGATTCTTGTTGGATAAAAGATTTAAATTTAAGACACAAAACAATAAAAATTCTAGAAGAGAGTATTGGCAAAACACTTCAAGATTTTGGCCTGGGAGAAACTTTATGAAGAAGAGCCTCCTAGCAATTGCAGAAGCACCAAAAATAACTAACTGGGAATTGATCAAGCTAAAAAGTTTTTGCACATGTAAGGGTACCACAAACAAAGCAAACAGACAGCCTTCAGAATGGAAGAAGATTTTTGCATGTTATGAATCTGACAAAAGCCTGATAACTAAAATCTACAGAGAAGTCAAAGTAAACAATAAGAAAAGTGTAAACAACCCTCTCTATACACGGGCAACAGATTTAAACAGAAACTTTCCTGAGTATGACAGATGAATGGCCAACAAACACATGAAAAAATGCTCATCATCTTTAATCATCAGAGAAATGGAAATCAAGCCACTCTAAGTTATCATATTGTTCAGTTCAGGTAGGGTTTATTTTATACATTGAGAAGCATTTAGATAGGGTGCATAGATGTTAACTGTTGAAATCTCTTCACATTGTGTGTTTCCCTTGACCAGTATGTAGTGTTCATCTTTGTCTTTTGTTATTTTTGTTAGGTTAAATCCTATTGTATCTGCATACAAGATTGTACCCCACCTTTTTTCTTCTTTCCATTTGCCTGGAATACTGTTGCCTATCCCTTCACCCTGAGTATTGTTTTAACTTTGAGGTAAGGTGAGTTTCGTGTAGGCAACAGATATCTGACCTGAGTTTTTGAATCCAGTTGGCTAGCCTATGCCTCTTCAATGGAGAGTTCAAACCATTCATATTAATTGAGGGAATTAATAGATGTGGCAGAGTTTTGTTCATACTGTTTTTCAGATTTCCAGAACTTAATCTTATGCCTGTCCCAGTTGTGGAAGCTAAACTTTGTTCTCTAACTTCTGGGTAGGTTTACTTTGGTGGTTACTCTCTTGTTGATTGTTATGAAGAATGGGTCTGAGTATTTCCTGTAGAGCTGATTCAGTCATGGCAAATTTCCTCAGCATGTGGTTGTCAGTGAAGTATTTGATTTCTCCATCACAAATGAAATTCAGTTTAACAGGGCATAGGATCCTGGGCTAAAAATTGCTTTGTTTAAGAAGGTGAAGGTCGATGACCATCTTTTACTGGCCATGAAATTTTCCGCTGAAAGATCTGCAGTCTTCCTTATATTTTTCCCCTTGTAAGTAATACTTTTCTTATACTTGGCAGTTTACAAACTTTCTCCTTCATATTAATATTGGGAAAATTAATTACAATGTGTTTAGGAGATGCTTTGTTAGTATTGAGCCATGCTGGTGTTCTGAAACTATCTATTATCTGAATTTCCTTGTCTCTTGCAATACTTGGGAAATTTTCCACCATAATGACTTAGAAAACAGAAATTGTGCCTTTGGGATTATCCTCTTCTTCAGTAATCCTGTATTTTGGATGTTTAATATTTTATAATGATCCCATAACTCTCTCAGGGAATACTCTGTTCTTCTTTTCCATTTTTCTGCCTCTTTGAATGCTTGGGATAGTTCAAAAGTCTTGTTTCCTTTATCTGAAATTCTTTCTTCACACTGATCAACTATTTTTCTGAGGGACTTTACTGCATTTTGAAGCTCCTCAAATACTTTTTCAATTTCTTAAGCTCTGCTATATTTTTCCTCTTTATGTCCATATCCTTGGTGACTTTGTCTTTGAATTCATTAATTTTTTGAAACAACTTCTGAACCATTTTTTGATTCTCTGTTTTCATCTTTTCCTCCATTCCAATTATCTTATTTGACATCCATAGTCTAAATTCTACTTCTGACATTTCAGCAATTTCTGTAGATGGAATTTTCTGCTGTACTTTCTTTGACATCCCCAGGAGGCATTAATTTG
>NW_003852863.1:18148-43437 GCF_000181295.1 Otolemur garnettii | reverse complement strand
AGAGAGCCTCTACCCAGTGGAGAGTACTAATACAAAGTCCAATCCAAAGTTGCTTAAAATTCGCTCCTCCACCCCCCACCAAGTGAGCTCAGAGAGCCCTTCCCGACAGAGGCCAGAGATCCAAAGTCATTTAAATTCTGGCCCCACTCACCCAATCAAGCTCAGAGCGCCTTGTCTGGGACCAGCCTCGAAATGCTGTGAGTTTATTTCCTAGTGGCCTGATGGTGCAGGAGACCAAGGAATATTATTAATGAAATTTATTATTGAGAGTTATAGAAAATTTATACAGAAATAATAGACAAAGACAGATAGTTCTAAGAGCAGTGGGTCTCAGGAGGAGGCACACCCATCTTTGTCAGGCTTCCATGATGCCGTCCTGAGTATCAGGCTAGCTCTGTATTTATTTCATACATCAGTATTACAAATAAACCTTATGAATGCAAGGCAAATAATCCTGTCATGGTCCTTACTGGACTTGCATTTCTACTAACTAGACTAACTCTAAACTGATTACATTAATTGCATGGATTTTCTTATTACTTTTTCTGTTTTAAGGTATATGGTCTTCACGTAAACAAAGTCTTGATAAGGAAGCTAATTAGAGGTTGTCACAAGGACAAAATTCTAGCTGATTCACAGTCACACACCACATATGTTATGTTTTAATACTCTCACAGCCTTGTGTCCAAACAGATAGACTCCTCTAGCCCAATTAAGGTGACAGGAGAAAAGAGATCTTTCTTCTCCTTATCTGGTCTGGAGCTAGTCTTCCTATGTTGGACAAAGTTGAAAGAATCCATATTCTTAACTTCCAAAAAGTACTTTCCCAGAGCACACAGCCCCACCCTGGCAGAAAGCAGCCTAAAGGCCTCTACCCTGATGGAGTGAGGCAGTCATGAGGGGAGGGGGAATATTCAACACGCCATGCTTGTGAATCTTAAAGTGACAGAGTCTACGCTTTGCACGCCAAGCCAGGAAAATAAATCCAAATCAATCCTCCATTTCTGTTTCCCTTTGACCAGACTCTGTTCCCTATTCCAAATAATATTTCTAATCTATTCAAAATTTATAATTGAGTATTGGTTTCACAGTTATAACATCATTATTAATAGTAATGCAAGCACATCAACATATGACTCTTTCCTTAACTATTCCCACATGCACTCTTCAGTGCTTTGCTTAGTGGAGGCCAGAGTCCAGAGTTCAGTCCAAAGTCACTTAAACTCTGGCCTGCCCATACAATCAAGCTCAGAGAGCTGTGTCTGGTGGTGGAGGCAGGTCCAAAGTTCAGGCAAAAGTCAAAGTCATCTAAACACTGGCTCTGCCCACCCAATGGAGCTCAGAAGTTGTCCAAGAGGGAAGAAAACATATTTACCTGAGAATTCTTGAGGAGCTGGAGATGGGTAGCTCACCCCCTTCTCCACCAAAGTTTGTACTGTCATGCTACTGTTCTCATGCAGCAGCTCAGCGGCTTGCAAACTTCCCAAGGTTCTCAGTTAGCTTGCCAAACACTCTGGACTCTACAGGGGGAAGTCCTTCTGGCAACTGTGGGGGAGGGTCATCTAGGTGCTCAGGATTGCAGGAAAAATATTTGGTCTTTTGTGTCAGAAAGAATGGGGCTTATGCTCACTGGTGGGACCTCAATAATGAAGGAGGACTGGGACTTAGTGACTGCTCTCCTGCGGGATAAGGTGAGTGATAGAATCAGGGGTACTATCCAAATAAACTTGCCCCACCTAGGAAGGGTCAGACTCATGTCCTTCCCAGGAAATAGGAATGTCCCCAATTGCTGCCCTCCCTGCCCCTTTAAATCCCGATCTGCCATAACCCATGTGTGAATTCTTTTCTTAATTTCACTCCACCTGCATCCAGGTGGAAATAAAGACCACATTATTTCTACAGAATGGAGATTTTGTTTTCCTTTGTTGCTCACCTTGGATTAATCTTTCTTCTTTAGATCCAGAACCTTTCTGTGAGCAAACTTTTTAACCCTGTTTGCTGGCAAGCTGGTTGCCCACCGCAGAGCTCCCTTTTAGGGCAGATGGGTCTCCCTTCTTCTGGGATTTGGGCTAATACCTGTTGTTTTTCTTGCACTTTCTTTTTTCTGCTGCTTGATTCAGCCTGGGTGATGTGCACCACACAGAGACTTCTCATGTGGAGCTCCTCACATTCAGCTTCTATCCTCTTCAGTCCAACATCTCTCCCTCTGGGCATTAGCCTCTGGCAAAAGCAGCTTTTAGTCAGCTATTATCCCACAATTTCCCCAATGCAGGGATTTTGATTAGCTCTTTATTTCTTTTCTTTCTATTTTTTTTTCTTTCTTTTTCTTTCTTTCTTTTTTTTTTTTTTTAAGACAGGGTCTTGTTCTGTTACCCAGGCTAGAGTACAGTGTCATGAGGACAGTTCACTATAACCTCAAAATGCTGGGCTCAATCAAGGATCAATGCTGATCCTTTTTTTATAGAAAGATTTAAACTAGACAAATAACCATTACAAGCAGGCATGTGCACACATAAACTACATTAATACAGAATACTCACATTTTTAAGTTCTCATGGAAAATTTTCTAAGAATATTCTATAACCTCATAATTCTAAGCAAGTTAATATGAAATGTAGTACTGTGCTCCCAATACAGTGTGTCTAGCTGCTGGGCCAGTAGCCACATGTAATATAGACTGTCAGGTTCAATAATAATTAATGAAAAATAAATAACACTTAAAACCAGTTCTGCTATCACACTACATTAGAAGAAACATATAGACCATTTTAAGCTTCACAATAAATACCCTAATGACAGTTTATTTAAATAGAAGTCTGTAAGCAAAAATTTGAAACTCTACATGATTTTAATTGTCATAAATTACTAAAGAAAATAAGAGGCAAAGAAATTAAAACAATGGATAGTAGTTATACTGGCATTTCACTCTTCAGTAGGTTCTTGGTCTCGGGGATTAGAGGAAGGAATGCATGGACAACAGATCAGTGGTAAGATAGGACTTCTATTAGAAGTTAGAAAGGAATACAGAAGAAGTAAAAAGCACCAGATCTTCTGGAAGGAGGAAAGAACTGAACAACTCACTGGCAAGTCTCCACATGGGCTCTTTTATCTAGGGGTATTAGGTCTAGAGAATTAAATGTGGTCAGAATGTATGAATGTAGTTCATCCTTCACTAGGGCAAGATTATCTGGTCCTTTACAGTCTTTGTCCCTGAGAAGGGATTAGGGTGTGTTCTCCTATCCAAGGTGGAACCACTCAAAAAAAAATCACAGGCTGCTTTGTTCATGATCTTATCAAAGCCCAGAAGGTGTGTCCAGAAAAAGGCAGTCTGCTTGTGCCTGAGAATGGGGGTCTGACCTCTGAATTCACCTAGACCTAGAGAATGTGGTGCTCCCTGTCTAGCCATCAGTGGTGGAATCTTGCATCAGTAGCCATTTCAATTGTATGAATGAATAAAATAGAGTAAATTTCTTTCTTGTGAAAAATTGGTTGCCATAAATATACATACCATAAAAACTAAATTCAGAAACAGAATTATCTTAACATGCATCAAAAAAAAAATGTTGAAGTTGAAATTACTTTAAATTAAGTAGAAGTGAAGTAAAAAAAATAACAAAGAGTATTAAATCATACTGTACAATTAGACATGATCAACAAAGCCAATGACATTTTCATTGAAAATGCATTAAAAAATTGATAAAAACATCTGATAAGACACAAATATTTTATTTCTAGATTGTTTCTGGGAATATCTTTTGGATATTACAGATGAAAAAGAAGTGATGATTCATTTATAAACATAATTTAATATCCATTTGAAATAAAACATTCCTAAAATATGCAAATTGACCAAATTATAGTTAAGAAAACAGATACCTGAGTAAATCTACATGTACTAAACAAATTGAGTTTGTTGTATAACCTTCCTCCAAATACATTCTACAAACTCAGATCACCTTGATACATGATTCCACCACTCAAAGCTAGACATAGAGTCCCCCATTCTCTAGGCCCACGTGAGCTCAGAGGTCAGACCCCCATTTCCAGGCACAAACAGACTGCCGTCTTCCGGAAACACCCTCTGGGCTCTAATAAGATCATGAACAAAACAGCCTGTGATGGGTTTGGGGTGGTTCCACCTTGGGTAGGAGCACACACCCTAATCCCTTCTCAGGGACAAAGACTGTAAAGGACCAACTGCCAGCCACTTGTAATCCTCTAGACTTAAAACCCCTAGATAAAAGAGCCCACGTGGAGACTCCAGGGAGAGTTCTTCAGTTCTTTCCCTCTTCTAGAAGCTCTGGTGCTTTTTGCTTCTTCTGTATTCCTTTCTAGCTTCTAATAAAAGTCCAATCTTACCACTGATCTGTGGTCTGTGGGTTCATTCTTTGAATCTCTGAAACCAAGGCCCTACTGAAGAGCGAAATTCCAGTATTAACCTCACTCACTAGTGTATAACAATATTTCAAAATAGAACTCCTATACAAAGGCTTCCATGGTATTCAAAAAGAAATGCTTCCCAGTGTAGTCTTGATAGCAAGAGTGTTCAAGCACATAGCAATGAATAAAAGCATCTTCCTATGAACATAGATGAAGAAATAAATCTTACTTCTAATATAATATTGCTCTGATAGTTTTAAAGAGGTAATACAGAGTAACCAGGATGAGTTTATCTCAGAAGCGCATGACTGATTTAACATTTAAAAGTAATATAATTTATACACATTATACAGAGAAAATATAGATAGTTCCAAATGCTGCAAAAATAGTAAAAGTCCAACATTTATTCAAAGCAAAAAACTTTCTCTTCATCATTGAAAATAAATTTAAAAAAACTTATGGCACCTGGGGAAAAAGTGTGAATAATACAGACAAAATATTAGTTTACAACAGAAATCCAGAAAACTCTCTACATGAATTGTAGGAGTAATACACAAAAAGAATGAAGTAACTGGAGAGAAGATCAACATGCAAACCTCAACTGTATTTTTATTTACAGCAACAAAATAATTAAAGAAAATTTAAAATAAGGATGCTATTTACAAAAGCATAAATGTGAAATATCTGTATTTCTATATTACTTCAATATCAAAAAATACAAAATACAACAGAGAGAAGTTAAAGAAAACCTAATAGATTGCCAGACATAGCAATCTTCTATGCTTGGAAAAGTCAACTTTAGAGGCAGAATATAAAGAGGACAGTCCAAAACATCATCCCAGGAGAGTTATTTTCAAATAGTTTTTATAGAGAAGTCATGTAGATCGTGTACTTTTCATCCGTTTAAGTTTAAAAAGAAGTAAACTTTTAGTATATTTGTAGTTTTACAACAAAAATCACCTCTGAAGTTTACAAAATTTTTATCACCCCAAAATGAAAAAAATGTAGCAATTTGTGGTCACATCCTATTCTAATCTCCCCGTAGCCTTTGGCAACCACTATTCCACTTTCTCTATGGGTTTGCCTCTTCTTGATATTTCATATAAACAGATGTACATAACATGCAACTTTTAAATGGTGACATGCCACGCATGCAATGCTTAGCAAAACAGAGCCAGATACAAAAGAGATGATATCCTGTTCTTTGTGGTATGTGTATTATACTGTAATTTTTTCAAAAATATTTTTATTTATGAACAAATAACAATTCATGTTGACATATTCAATAAAAATAACATTTCCATTTCACAAAATATAAAATTGCACAGCTGAATTCAAACTCAGGTGCTTTCCTTCTAAAGCTTGTGCTTACAGATATAAATTGTTGAATATCCACATACATCTGGTTGAAGAGTATAGAGTAGTAGCAAAGCACAATTATGCTCACCAAGTCCTGTTTCTTCTATGCTGTAATGAAGAAAAACATATTTCTGTCATATTTTGTGGGGACAATCCATTAAACAAAAGCATTTTTCATGTAATTTAAGAAAAGAATTTCATAAATACAGTTAAGGAAGTCTCAATGTAATGCTAGTAAGTTTCAACGCAATTGCTATCATGAAAATAACACAGTAATCCCACATATCTATAAGGGATGTGCTTCAAGACCACCAGTAAATACCTAAAACTACCTATTTTACTGAACTCTACTATATACTGTGTTTATTCTATATGTAAACATATAATGTTTTATTAGAAATTAGGTACAAAAAGTGATTTAAAACAGTAAGTAATAGAACCAAACAGTAAGTATAACAGCATGCCAACATCACTACTCTTTGTCTTTGGGTGATTATTGTAAAACAGGAGGTGCTTGAATGCGAGTACTGCAATATTATTACAACTGGTCTGCTCCCCAGAGGGCTTCTGTGTGATTGATAGGTGGGTCACCTCTAGTGTGTAGATCTGCTGGTCAAATAGATGATTCAGGGCCCAGGCAAGACAGAGTGCACCAATGTGAAATTTCATACTGCTACGAACTCAGAACAGTGAACTCATATAATGCCTTTTTCTCAGATTTTCATTTCAAAATATTCTGACTATGGTTGACTACATTTATCTCAAACTACAGAAAGTGAAACCATTGATAAGGGGAAACTACTGTGGTCCAATCTAACATTTACGTCAACATTTCCCTAAATTTCAGCATCTTCTAAATGTTTATAATTCAACTTAAACTTACTTATATTAGTCTTCTGTTGTTATCCATTTTATTATTTTTCTACTAGATAGCACCATTGAAAAAAACTTACTTAAGTTTGAACGTTGAGCCATTTATTGACACCCATGGATGACCACTGCTCTGACGAAAAACTCCAACCCATGACCAAAGAAACAGGGAGTTCAGAAATTTCTACAGGAACATAAATATTCTATATTAAATAATTATTGAAAATTTTACAAATGTTTAAAAGTGCAAGTACTGTGTTCTTTCATTAGATCTATAATTGTCAAAACAAAATTAATATTTTAAGCATAAAGTTGAAAACCACTTTATAATTTTGGCTAAAATGAACTCTTAAACACTTAATACTTAGTAATTTCATTCTTCTTCTTATATTAGTTTTGAAAATTATGACCCATGTAATTTAATAGCAACTCATGTTGGCAAAACAAATATAGTATGAATTTAAATAAATTTCCAATACATGCATTTTTCCTGATGCTAATATAAACTCAAAGTATATTTCTATTATGTTTCTCAGTGTTGTCATTATGAAAGGAATTGAAAGGGCTGCCACTAAGGAAATAAGAGACACAGAAGCCAAAAATACTGGTTTCTGCTCCATCTAGGAAGACTCTATGTCCCTGAGGGCATGTGGATAATACTCTAGTGAAAGTTAAGAACTGCAGCTCACTGAATTAATATGGGTGAAGTGAACATATATCACACAGGATAAAAGGAGATAGCCGTGAAAATGTGTATTGTCACTTATGAAAATTCAAAAACTGGTAAAGTTTGTAATGTCAAAATTCAGGACAGTGGTTTGAGAAGGAGGGAGGAGAAGTGATGAGACCATTCACATGAGCAGGGCTATTGGGGCTAGAAACTCCTATTTTGCTATCTGATGTGTATTATAGGAGTCCACTCTGTGACGAACTTGCACATTCACAATGTGTTTCTACATTGTACAATTAAATTGCAAAATTTAATTTAGAATAAAAGTATTTATAGAAACATGGTTTTCCATGAGCAGCGACAATTGGTAATACTTAAATATACATTAGATTATAAATGGAAATACACAGTGACCGGTGAAGTCACACAACAGAATAATATTGACTGAAATAAGCTTCTATGAAAGTGTTTGAAACTTTTAACATCTTACCATTTCTTCTTCACTATCTATGTAAAGCAGAGTGGAGTTCTGAGAAGCACAGGCCATCAAACTCTCATTCCAAGTTTTGTGTTCCTTACCAATGTAATAACAATTGGTAGAATATGTGAACCACTCTTCTGGACAACGACTACATTGATATGCTAAGGAAAAATTATGAATTACTATCTCCAAAATAAGATTTTTAAATATTATTATTAGTTTACACATTTTCAAAGGTACAAAAATGTGTGTACCTGTCTTTATATCCTCATAAATATATTAAAGAAAAGCACTCATACATATGCACAGAAAAGCATCAGCCTCTCATTCCCTAATTATATTGTAATATAAAGAAACACATCAAACAAAAATCCACCCTTCAAATGTCTGAAAACTAATTGGCAAAACTACTTTTCTTGGAAAATCAAAATGATTTAACTGTTACCAAATAGTAGCAGTAGCAATTTGAGTCAAATAGCAAAAAGAGGGTGTAGCAATTTCACATTAGTATTTATACTAATTATTGAAGATAAGAGAATGCCCCCCATTACCTTTACCTCTGGATATTTATTGTTCATTATTTTATTACCCTTAAAAATATCTATTATCATTTTTGCACAGCCAAAGATCAAAGCAAAATATAAAATGACTAATATCAGTACCTTTCTGAGTTCCTATGTTCTGCGAAGAATTGCTCTGCGTCTGTGCTATTGGAGCTGGAAAAATTAGAGTAATCCTTATTAAAAATTAATATCTAAATAAGTCACAATAATTATAGTCTTTGAAATATGCTATATCACTTAGAATTATCTGTGGTAAAACTGATTTTAGCTAGAAAAAGTAAAGTAAAGAAGATTTGAGGAAAAAAATCTTTTCAGAGCCTACAAAACCATACTTTACCATTTTTGTATACTTCATATATTGTAATACTGGAATTATTTGTTTCAACAACTTTTAATAATTAATTTTTATTTATTGATAATCTTTTCAGACTCCTAAAATATATCTGTGTTATGATTTTTCTTTTTATTTATTGTACTCTATCACCCTTGGTAGAGTGCCATGGTGTCATAGTTCATAGCAACCTCCAACTCTTGGGCTCAAGCGATCCTCTTGCCTCAGCCTCCCTAGTAGTTGAAACTACAGGCACCCACAAAAACACTTAGCTGTTTTCTTTTTGTTTGCTTGTTTGCTTTGTTTATTGGTTAGCAGGCCCATGTGGGTTCAAACCCACCAGCCACGAAGCATATGGTTGACTCCCTAACCACTGAGCCCCAGGCACCCCTATGAAACTTTAATATATACATATAATTGAAAGCAAAGACTTTTTACAGTTATTCTTGTATTTATAGTTTGAAAAATTCTGAATAATCAATTCTCATTTAGTCTAAAACATACTTTAAAATGAGAATTCTATGGCTTGATCTGATGAAGTGTTTAGAGATACTTTCAACAATTCTTGTAAAACAAAACATACTTACAGGGAATGACAAGTCTGGTTACCACAGTGAACATTAAGACAAGAGAGATGATTCCCAGGATCCCAGCAATGAGCTTTTCTGGAGGGAATGGCAAGCCTGTGGGAAGAGAAATGGAAACACTGAAAAAGGAGAGATGGGGACAGTTTGTTAAAATACGTACAAGGGACCCAAGAGACCCCAGATATACAAAGAATCACCAAACCCACACCTACCACAGGGATCTTTCTCTCAGAATATACCACTGTATTTTCAGTAAATGTATTGCCCCATGAGTTGTTGGAAAAAGACTATAAATTTCAACAACATGTGAGTAAAATTTGTCTGATTATTTCATATTAAAATAGTATATGTCAACTCAGAACTCTGATCTTTAGAAATAAACTATGTGTGGCCAGGCGTTGTGGCGGGAGCCTGTAGTCCCAGCTACTTGGGAGGCTGAGGCAGGAGATTCGCTTGAGCCCAGGAGTTGGAGGTTGCTGTGAGCGTGATACCATGGCACTCTACCCAGGTGGACAGTTTGAGGCTCCGTCTCAAAAAATAAATAAATAAATAAAAGAAATAAACTATGTGAGCACGTCCTGCTCTTTCTCCACACCCTTGCACCACAACTGCCCATCCTAGGACAGTTGCATGGAAGAGCTATTAAGAGCTTTACCTTTGCAGTGGTAAGCTTTGCCATCCCCTTGAAAATCCTGAACTTCTCTTTGAAGGTGTAATTCCACATACGTTATTTCTTGTTCACATTCTGAAATGGAACTTTTAGGGTTCTTAGGTTTTCTTTGCTGCTTCTTTGGGTTTGGGGGAAGATTCAGTTCAGAATAGATCACTCTCTGGTTATCCATCTCTGCAGCTGTGAGACGTCAGGGACTGTGCTCTATGATACCTGGTCTTAAGAGAGTAGTAAATGGTTTATATAAGGACAAGAACCCTAGTGCAGTCCGAAAGGATGAGGTGGAGAGTGGGCATTGGTTCCCATTTTGCATTGAAGAATCTAAAGTTCTCACTCTAATTTCCTTAAAGCTTACCCAATTGTCTTTAAATAAAATATTTTTTATAAAATTGTCTACATTTTTCAAAACATTGCTGTTGGAATAATGAAAAGCAAAAGTAGCAAGGAATAAAGAACTCCATAAATATATACATATTTTTAAAAGTCTGATTGAAAAATACATTTTTACATTAATGTAATACCTGTATCAAAAATTAAAATGTTGTATTAGAAAATATATGTACTGATTGAAAATCAAATTTTGAAAGTCTATAATGGTTAAAGACTGAGTGATCTTAAAACGGAGAATAGGAAAGTTGACATAGCTCAGCCTGTGCACTAAATTACTTTTATTTTGTGCTTTACGCTTCTTTATTAAAATGGACGCAGTGTTTAAGTGGACTTTCGTTCGAATAACAGAAGGGTTTTGAGAAATCATTAACTTAAACAGTATTAGAAAGACTACAAAATATCTTTAAGTCTTAATTACAGAAGATTTGGCAGTTAATTTTATTGTTAAAATATGAAACCATAAGTTATAAATAGAAAATGTGTATCAGCTATGGAAGAACTTTTTTATTTCAGACTTCCAGAAAGTTATTATGTTAGGGTCAGCAAAGGACACTTTAGTGGTTTGAGTATTTTCATCAATTCATATAATGTAATGTCATACTTTAGTCACTCGGCTCTGGAGCCTTTAGTTCTAGAATTAAATTTGACTTTGCAATTCACATGGTGTGACCTTTAAAAAGTTACTTAGTATCTAATAACCTGGCCTCATAATCTAAAATAGGAATAAGATCCTACAAAATATAATGTCTATAAAACATCTACCACTCAAGCTGGTACCTAGAGTTCTCTGTAAAAATTAGCTCTATAGTTATTTTATTCAAAATTGCTATTTTATTGTTTCTGATTCATGGCCGTAAATGCATAGAAAATAAATCATTTCACAAATTGCTTACATCAGTCTGGTACATTTTTCTGCAATATTTTATCAACTTTTTTGACATCTTTCAATTGTATACTAAGTTCAGCATTATGTAATTTACCTTATCCTTATTTTAATTAAAAATAATTAAAAATAAAATGTTCTTTGTTTTAATAAAAGTTGCTGAAGAATTATGTTCAGCTTTCATCATTAAAGTATTTCCTTTTAATAATCTTTTATGGAGGGCAAGCTAAGTATGAATTATCTTATTATTCAGTGTCAAACAATGTAATGATGGCTGATCCGAAGTTAATTGTTTGTTGTGATAATGTTTAGGGGTTTCCCTTAAATTATGTTTGCTAACTTACCCACATAAATGTCTTGATGTCTCTACAAGCAGCAATCTGCGAACTTGGGAAATACTCCAACATATTTCACATGTTAGATTTTTAGCCCAAATTATTCAAATAAGGAAATTGGTTTCTACTCTGATTCTACTGCATATTAATTTTCCTCAGCTGCATCATACCTGGTACTTAGAATATTCCACAAAATAAGGAAGGCTAGTTGAGAGATAGACCGTAGTAACACATACCTTCCACACCCATAAGGTCATACATCCATTAGCGCAGAACCCAGGTTGTTCTCAGAGAAAGGCCCACGGCAGCTGAGAAATAAAAGGTGAAATGGAAAGGCATCAGTTCTGGACAAGAACAAACAATATCTGTGATCTTCACAGAGTGCCCTGCAAAGGCTCAGAGTGCTGCGAGAGTGGAAAAAGTAGATTTGTCATCATTGCGTCACCCAAGGTCTGCACAGGAAATTCTCACATATGGGCTCATTTGAAATCAATTTATCTGTCAAACATCTCCCAAAGCAGGAGACACGGGCTCTTAGTACAAGGACAAAGTAAAATTCTAAAGTGTGTCCTTTAGTTTGTCCATTGTAAGTGACTCTGAGAAGCTGTGTTCGTGTTCCACAAGATATGGGAGAAAAGGCTTGACCACCCTTGTGGGTCACTTTTTTTTCATCTGAATCACAAATATGTCAACTTAAGTTTTAAGTGTGCCTTAGATGACTAAGACTCCCTTTCAGACTAGGTTGCTAAATTTTAATATCATATGTCTTTTCATATTCTTGTCATGTCACTTCTATTAAGATGGAAAAAACTCTAACACAGTAACATTATCAATAGATAGTTACTGATATTTTTCATTAATTATTTTGAGGAATTCCTATAGTTTCAATTTATTGTAGATGATACAATATAATCAACTTAAAAATAATCTCTGAATTAGAAAAAATTATATCTATATTTTCTCAATAAGTGTACCTCTTTCACAATACATATGACACCTGTGCATACCCCATGTAAAGAACAACATTTATAAACCAGAATTTCCATCTCTAACAACTTTGAATTTCAGCAAATATCTAGGAAGCTGGAAACATTGAATTTTCCTTTATAAACAATCTCATCAGTAGCTTTTCTAAAGAAAATATAAAAATCCCATTTATTAATATTTATTGTTGATATGATTGTCATTGGGGTCTTAGTCATAATTTTTATTGTGTGGGCCAATATCTAGAAAAGTTTTTTCTACATTATCCTTTAGAATTCTTATGATTTCATTCCTTAGATCCAACTCCTTTATCAAACTTGAATTAATATTTGTGAGTGTTGAGAGGTAATAGTTCTGTTTCATTCCTCTGTGGGTGGCTATCCAATTTTCCCACCACTATTTGTTGCGTAAGGTATTTTTCCCCATTGTATATTGTTTTCTGCCTTGCCAAATACCAGTTGGTTGTAGGTCCATGGTTTTTTTATATCTGGGTTTTCTGTTGCATTGGTCTATGTCTCTATTTGGTACAAATGACATGCTGTTTTGATTACTATTACCTGTTGTATAATTTGAAGTCTGATAAAGTGATGTGTCCACATTTGTTCATTTTGCTTAAGATTGGTCGGTCTATTCAGACTCTTTTCTGGTTCCAAATGAAGTATAGAATTATTTTCTTTAAATCTGTTATGATGTTGGCAATTTGATGAGACTATCATTAAATTTATGAATAAGTTTGAGTACTATGGACATTTAAAAAATGTTGATTTTACCTGTCCATGATCATGATGTATTTTTCCATTTGTTTATATCGTTTACATGTTCTTCCTATGGGTTCCATAGTCTCTTTGTTGAGCTCTTTTACCATCTGGTTATGTATATACTTAGTTTCTTTTTTGTAGCTATCATGAGTGACATTGAGCCTTTATTTGATTCTTAACTATTATTAAGGTATAGGAATTACACTGTTCTATGTACATTGATTTTGTATCCTGAGATTTTACTGAATTCATTCATCCATTATCAATACAATGTTCCCCTATTCAAAGCTGGAAAAAGACCCTCCCCCATTTTCCAGGCCTAACCAAATAGAATTTTTCTCTACAACCTGCACTATTTGAATATCTCCTGCTCCTCTTCTCCAGAGTAGGAGGAATTGCATTCATTTGTTAATACCCTCAGTCACTAATCAACATTGAAGTCTACCAGGTCCTGGCCAGCTGTAATTCCCCAAAAAGTATAAAGCTCCTAGATGAAAGACCCATGCATGGTTTCCCACTTGGATCTCCCCTCTGCCAGAGACTCTGGTGTTTTCATTCCTTCTAGTCCATTCTATCTAATAAATCCTGTCTTATTAATTGCTGTGGCCCAAGGGTTCATTCTTTGAAACTCTGACACCAAAGACTTACTACAGAAAAAATTTCTGGTAACATTAGAGAAAACTGTTCTGGGATCTCTGTGGTTTTCTATATACAACATCATATCATCAGAAAAGTGTGATAGATAGCCTTTTTCCTGTCTGATTTGGAAACCCTTAATTTTCTTCCCTAGCCTGACTGCTATGGCTAGGATTCAAGCACCCTCTTGAATAGAAATTGTATGAGTGGACATCCTTGTCATGTTCCATTTCTTAGAGGGAATGCTTTCAACTTATCCCAAATCCATATGATGTTTGCTGTGGGTTTTATATATGCTTTTTATAATCCTGGGAAATCTTCCTCTGTGCCTAGTTTGTTGTGTGTTTTTTTTTTTTTTAATCATGAAAGGATGTGAATTTTGTGGAATACTTTTTCTGCATCTTTTAAGGAAATCTTATGGTCTTTATTTTTGCTTCTGTTTATGTGGGGAATCACATTTATTTATTTACATAACTTTGATCATTCTGTTTCCCTGGAATGAAGTCCACTTCATTCTGCTGGATGTTTTTTTCTTTTGATGTTTTGATAAATTCAGTTTGCTAGTATTTTATTAAGGATTTTTGTATCCATGTGTATAAGGAATGACTATAGATTTCTTTTATGTTCTGTCTTTTTCTGGCTCTGATATCAAGGTAATACTGGCTTCATACACATAGAAAACAACCTACAGAATGGGAAAAAATATTTGCAAGCAACCTATCTGATACACACTTAATATTCAGAATTTATAAAGAACTTATGCAATTACCAATAAAGAAACAAAAAACAATTTAGGCATGGTGGCTCATGCCTATAATCCTAACATTCTGGGAGGCCGAGGCAGTTGGATTACCTGAGCTCACAGGTTTGAGACCAGCCTGAGCCAGAGTGAGACTTTGTCTCTAAAAATAGCCAGGCTTTGTGTCAGGTGCCTGTAGTTCCAGCTACTCAGAAGGCTGTGGCAAGTGAATCACTTGAGGCCTAGGGCTTGAGGTTGCTCTTATCTATGACTCCATGATACTCTACCAAGGGTGACATAGTGACACTCTGTCTCAAGAAACAAACAAATAAACAAACAAAAGTTTTAAAATTGGGCGAGAGACATGAACAGAAACTGTCAAAAGAAGAGAGAAAAATGGCCAATAAACATGAAAAAACAGTCAATGCCATTAATCATCAGAAGAATGTGAATTAAAAACACAATGAGATAATACATTAGTCCATAGAATGGCTTTTATTAAAAAGTCAAAAAGCAATAGATGCCGACAGAGAATCAGAGAGAATATAATACTTATACACTACTGATGGGATGACCCATAGTATGACCTCTATGGAAAACTGTATAGAGATAACTCAAAGAAACTAAAAGGTGATGTACCACTCAATCTGGCATGTTTACGTGTTTACCAAAAAGAAAAGATTTGTCATCAAAAAGACACTTTCACTTGAATGTTATTGCAGCACAATGAACAACTGCAAGGATGTGTAGTTAACTCAATTACCAATTTATGAGCCGATTAATACAATGTGGCATATATATATATATATACACCTTGGCATACTACTCAGTTATGAAAAAGATGAATTAATACCTTTTGCAACAATCTGAACAGAACTGGAGACCATTTTCCTAAGTTAAGTATCTCAAGAATGGCAAAAAAAACACCATATATACTCGCTATTAAATTGGAACTAACAATGACCACACAGGTGCACAGATGGAAGTAAAACTCAGTGAAAATCCATCCGGAGGGAAGAGGGAATAGAGGAGACAGAAAAACCTACCTTGTGGGTACAGTGAATACTATTTGATGATGGGAACACCTAGAGCCAGGATTCAACAAGCATCATAGGAGCAATTAATTTTAACTAAAATATTTGTACCCACTTAATATTTTTATTTTTTTTAAAAAGGAGATAGACAAATGGATAAGAAGTATATGAAAAATGACCAACACAATTAATCCTCAGAGAAATGCAAATTAAAACTACAAGATGATTCCACCAAATCCCTGTTGCTGTGGTGGCCTGGGTCCCCACAATCATTGCTGGGATCTGCATTGAGTGCAGTCACTATGAGAAAACACTAAGACTTCGTAACTATCTCTGGTGAAATAACTAATGGGAGCTAGTGAGAGTCATATACTATAGCTAATAGCATCTAGTAAGTGCAGCCTCAGCCCATTATCCCAAAGGTCTCTTTATTCAATCCCAAACCATAAATCATGTTCACAACATAAAGCATAAAGTTAATTTTTTATTCAAAGCACAGCACCCTAAGTAATCATTAATAGTCAGAAGAAGGGAAACAAAAGATGGTAAATCATGCAAGCACATCATGTGTTTATAACATACACTTTACAGATTGAGGAGTAAACTTTAACTTGCCTAACTCATTTCAGTGATTCCCAACTATAACTGGGCAAGACTCAGACATTCTATTCTTTAGTTGCTAAGCATTCCATTCTCAGCCACAAGATATCAGTCAGGCCCTATGTGGCACCTGGAGGAGCAGGGTTCTGGACTCTGGTCAAATAAGACCTCCAGAATGCTAGCCCTGAGCTGCCTGGTGCCAGACATCCTGTGTGAACTATCAGTCTATTCCTAGCCTTGAATGGGATATGTCAGTACTTACGGGATTTGAAGAACCTGGACTCTGATTAATAAGCTCTCCAGAAATGCCTGGCCTGAACTACACTAGAAACTTAACTCCCACATGTCATGATGGCCAGTATTCAAAAGTAAAAAAAAAAAAGGTGATATATGCTGGCATGCATGCAGAGAACAGGATACTTAAACATAGTTAATGTGACTGCAAATAAGTATAAGCTCTATAGAAAGCAGTATGGAGATTTCCCAAATAAATAAATGTAAACACAAGTCATTTTATAAAAAGGCATATGCGCTCAAAATGTTTATTGTAGATGTGAAATCAACCTAAGTGCCCATCAGTTCTTTTGTGCATACAAAATATGGTATATTGAACATATACCATAGTTCACTATTCAGTCATAAAAATGAATGAAATACTCTTTTCCACCCACTTACATTGACCGGAGACTATTATTCTAAGTGAAGTATTTCAGAAATGGAAAACCCAAACCATATGTTCTCATTAATCATTCAAAACTGGGCAGCACCTGTGGCTCAAGGAGTAGGGCACCAGCTCCATATATCAGAGGTGGTGGGTTCAAACCTGGCCCCGGCCAAAAACTGCAAAAAGGAAAAAAATCATTCAAAACCAGGAATAAGGAAGGGTGGGAGACTGAAGAATAAACACTTGGCTTTGGAGTGCAGTGAATATTATTCTGGCTACAGCTACACCAAAAGGCCTGACTCAAGCATGATACCAAGTATCTAGGTAGCAAAAATATTTGTACCTCCTTAATAATTTGACTTTTTTAATGTTATAAATTAAAAGAAAAAAGGAAAATGTACACTGTGCAACAAAATAAAGTAGAAAGCTGCTGGGGTTAATATAGTATGGCAAAAATAATTATTGAAAATGTAATTTAATAATGATTGATTTTTCAAACTGTTAGTTATATTTTTTTAAAATATGTGTGCACCTAAGAATACTATTTCAACATAACTCAAAAGAAGTGAATGAATAAATAATCACCACGTAATAAACAATTCTGATTCACTGTTTATTGCACAGGTAAAATGGTGAGCTTATAGAAAGATTTAAACTACATAATTAACCATTACAAACATGCATGCTTACACAATAAATAATCACCATGTAATAAACAATTCTGACTCACTGTTTATTGCACAGGGAAAATGGTGAGCTCATAGAAAGATTTAAACTATATAATTAAGCATTAGAAACATGCATGCTCACACACACACACACACACTCTCACACATACACTACACTAATACAGAATACTTACATTTTTAAGTAACATAAAACTCAAAAGAAGTGAATGAATAAATAATTACCATGTTATAAACAATTCTGACTCACTGTTTATTGCACAGAAAGATTTAAACTAGATAATTAACCATTACAAACATGCATGCTCACACACACACACACACACTCATACACTACACTAATACATAATACTTAGTTTTTAAGTTCTCATTGAAAATTTCTAAGAATATTCTATAACCTTGTAATTCCAAGCGAGTTAATATGAAATACAGTTCTGTGCTCCCAATACAGTGCCAATAGTTCCTTGGCCAGTGGACAAGTATAATGTGGCCTTTCACTTTGAATAATAATTAATGAAAAATAAAGAACATTTAAAACCAGCTCCTCTATCACACCACCACATTAGAAGAAACATGTAGATCATTTTCAGCTTCACAATAAATACTCTAATTACAGTTTATTTAAATAGAAGTTTATAACCAAAAATTCAAAAATCTACATGATTTTTAATTGTCATATATTACTAAAGAGGCAAAAAAATTAAGACAATAGATAGTCACCAATTCTGTTATATGAATTGTGAGTAAAGTAGAGCAAAGTTCTTTCTTGTGAAAAATTGATTGCCTTAAAGACATATACTATAAAAACTAAGTTTAGAAATGGAATTATTTGAACATGCATCAAAAAAATATTTTTAAAGTTGAAATTAAATTAAGTAGAAGTGAAATAGATGAAAGAAAACAGCATATAGTATAAAAGCATAAGACACAATCAATACAGAGAGTCAACAAAGCCACTGATATTTTCATTGAAAATAATTAATAAAATTAACAAAAGATTTAAGAAAGTACCTGATGAGGCACAAGTATTTTATTTCTAGATTAATTGTGGGTATGTCTTTTGGATATTACAGATGAAAAACAAGGCATGATCCATCTCATAAATACAATTTAATATCCATTTGAAATAAAAATTTCTAAAATACACAAATGACCAAAGGATAGTAAAAAAAGATACCTGAATAGCACTATATGTAGTAAACAAATTGAGTTTGTTATATAAACATTCCCATAAATATATTCTACAAACTCAGATCACATCACTAATGAGTAATAACATTTCAACATAAAATACTCTTACCCAAAGGCTTCCAGGGTATCAAAAAAGAAATGCTTTCCAGCACAGTCTCAATAGTAAGAACTTTCAAGTGCATAGCAATGAATAAAAGGATACTTCAATCTCCCCATGAACATGGATGAAGAAATAAATCTTACTTCTAATAGAATATATGCACTGATCCTTTTAAAGGGATAATACAGAATGACCTGGATGAATTTATCTCAAAAACACAACACTGGTTTAATACTTAAAAGAAATAAAAGTAATATCCTTATATGCATTATACAGAGAAAACAAATATAATTTGAAATGCTGAAAAAATAGTAAAAATACAACATTGATTCAATGTGAAATACATTAGAAAATGGGAATATTATAAAATTACTGAAATAAAAGAAAGTTATGATAAAAAAATTTTAAATATGATTGAAATGTTGAAACTTCTCATCAAAAACAGGAAATAATACACATATAATTACATAGAACCATTATTAAACTTTTTCTTCATCACTGAAAATAATATTTATTTATTTATTTATTTTTCCTGTGAGACAGTCTCACTTTGTCACCCTGGACAGAGTGCTGTGGCTTTAAAGAATTTATGGCATCTGGGGAAAAAAGTGTGACTATTATAGATAAAATAGTAGTTTACATCAAAAATCCAGAAAACTCTATACTTGAATTGTGGGATTTAATACACAAAATCAATGAAGTAACTGGACATAACATTGACATGCAAACCTCGATTATATTCCTATTTATGGTCACAAAATAATTAAAGAAAATTTTAAAATAAGGATGCTATTTACAAAAGCATAAATGTGAAATAGCTGCATTTCTACATGACTTCAATACCCAAAATACAAAATATGACAGAGCGAAATTAAAGAAAACCTAATAGATTTCCAGACATAGCATGATATTGCTCGGAAAAGTCAACTTTATAAAGAGGCAGAATATTTAAATATGACAGTCCTAAACATCATCCCAGGAGAGTTATTTTCAAATATTTTTTATTGAGATGTCATGTAGATTGTAATAGATTTCATCCATTTAAGTGTACAAGTACATAAACTTTTAGTATATTTGCAGATTTACAACAAAAATCACCTCCAAAGGTTTACAAAATGTTTGTGACCCCAAAACGAAAAAAAAATGTAGTCATTTGTGGTCACATCTTATACCAATCTCCCCTTAGCTTTTGGCAACTACTATTCCACTTTCTCTATGGATTTGTCTATTCCTGATGTTTCATATAAACAGATGCACATAACATGCAACTTTAACAAGGTGACATGCCACAAACGCAATGCTCAGCAAGAGCCAGACACAAAAGAAATGATATCCTGTTCTGTGTTGTGTGTATTATACTGCAAATATTTTTTAGTCTTTTTACTTATAAACAAATAATAATTCGTTTTGACTTATTCAATCAAAATATTATTTCCATTTCACAAAATACAAAATTGCAGAGCCGAATCGAAACTCAGGTGCTTTACTTCTAAAGCTTGTGCTTACAAATGTACATTTTTGAAGATCCACATTCATCTGATTGAAGTCTACCTGAGGTTAGCACAGCACAGTTCCGTTTACCAGGTTCTATATCTGTTATGCTGCAATGGAGAAAAATATATATTTCTGTCATATTTTATGGGGAAATCCATGAAACAAGAGCATTTCCCATGTAATTTAAGAAAAGAATTTTATGAATACAATTAATGACATTTCATTGCAATGTTAGTAAGAGTTGCTATTATGAGAACTGAATACAGTAGTTCCCCATATCAATAAGGGATATGCATCAAGACCACCAGTAGATGCCTGAAACCACTTATTTTACTGAACTCTACCATATACTATGTTTATTATACATATACACACCTGTGATAATGTTTTATTTATGAATTAGGCACAAGAATGGATTAAAAACAATAACTAATACTACAAAAGAGTAAGTATAATGACATGCCAACATCACCTCTCTTTGCCTTTGGGTGATTATTAAGTAAAATAGGAAGTGCTTGAATGCAAGCACTGCAATACTATTACAATTGATCTGCTCACCAGAGAGCTACTATGTGATTGATAGGTGAGTCACCTCTAGAGTATAGATCTGCTGGTCAAACAGATGGTTCAAGTCCCAGGCAAGACAGAGAAGAACGATGTGTAATTTCAATCTCCTACTTACTCAGAACACTGAATTCATAAAGTGGTTTTTTTTCTTTCTGGAATTTTCATTTCAAAATATTCTGACCATAGTTGACAACACATATACCTCAAACTATAGAAAGCGACACTGTTGTTAAAGGGAGACTAATGTGGTCCATTCTTTAATATTTATGTCAACATTTCACTAACTTGCAACATCTTCCTTATGTCTGTAATTCAATTTAAACTTACTTATGTTAGTCTACTGTTTTTCTCCTGTTTATTATTTTCCTACCATATAGCACCAGTGAAGAAAACTTACTTAAGTTTGAAAGCTGACCCATTTATTGACACCCATGGATGACCACTGCTGTGACGAGAGACTCCAGTCCAGGAATGCCATAACAGCATGCTCAGAAATTTCTATAGGAATGCAAATATTTTATAATATGTATGATACAACAGTACATTTCAAAACTATTAAGAAAATGAAGTGTGCATGTGGGAAGGCTTAAGGGAGGAGTCATATCTTGATGTGCTTGCGTTGCTAGTAAGAATGATTTTATAAGTTGGAAACTAATACTCAATTATTAATGGTTAGTAGATTAGACATATTATAAGGAATAGGGAACAAAGTCTAGACAAAGGGAGACAGTGATGAGTGTTTCTATTCAGGCTGATTTTTCTGGGCTCTGAGCACAAAGTGCAAGGATTTGGTCCTTGAATCGGGCTCTAATTGGCTTCCTTGTCAAGATTTTGTTTACATTAAGACCATTAGACTTTGAAGCAGTAAAAAATAGTAAGTAATTCCATGCAATTAACATAATTGGCTGTAGAGTTGGTCTAGTTAGTAGGAATGCAACTACAAGGAAAGAACCTTGGCGGGATTGTTTGTCTTGCTTTCTTGAGATTTATGACTGTAACACTGATGTATGAAATAAATACAGAGCTAGCCTGACACTCGGGATGGCATCCTGGGAGCCTCACTAAGAAGTGTGTGCCGCCTCCTGAGCCCTGCTACTCTTAAAACTAACTCTTTGTCTATGTCTATTATTTCTCTATAACTCTTACTAATAATTTTCTTTTGTCTCCTCATACCACCAGGCCACAGGGAAGTAAACCCACTCTGTGTCATGGCTGGTCCACAACAAGAAAAGAGTATAACTGTCTTACCACAACAAAAAAGTAAATGAGGTGATAGATGTGTTAATCAGTTCAATGTAAGCATTTCAGAATGTATATCAAATCAGTACACTGAACCCCATAAATGCATCAATGTACACAGTTATGATTTAATTTTAAAAAAATTTTAAAAGGATTTTATGAAATTTTAAAAGTGCAAGTACTGTGTTCTTTCATTAGATCTACAATTGCCAAAACAATATTAGTATTTTAAGCAATATTAAAGTTGAAAAGCACTTTATATATTACTAAAAACTTTCACAAATGTGGGTAATTCTGTAATAAAATGAATTCTTAAACATTTTTATTTAATATGTTCATTATTATTCTTGCATGAATTTTGAAAAATATGACTGATGTAATTTAATAGGAAACCATGCTGGCAAAACAAATATAGCACGAATTTAAATAAATTTCCAGACACTATGTGTACGTTTCTCCTGATGCTAATACTAACTCAATGCACATTTCTACTATGTTTCTCAGAGTTTGGAGTCTTGAAGGGAATTGAAAGGGTTCCCATTAAGGAAATAAGAGTCTTGGAAGCCAAAAATACTGGTTGGTGCACAACACAGCATTCTTTAACTAGCTAAACCCCCACTGTTGTCTGTTCTGGTGTATATGGAACACCAGTGGCCCCCCAAAAGGTGCTACCCTCTACTCAACACAACTATGGACTCTGAAATTTATGAAAGACTCAAGCAGAGGAAGTAAGACTCAAGCAGAGGAAGACTCAAGCAAAAGGAGTAAGGAGAAGGTGGAATGGTTTGTGACTGCAGGATAAAGGATCAACACAGTGTTTGGGCATCTTACCCAACAGAAGAACATGACCTTGCCCTGCTGTTTTCCAGCACTCAACCCAGCAATGAAAGGTGCCTCAGTGAGCTCATGTCTTCTCTGTATTGAGATGGCGTCCTACCAGCACCAGCAATGCTGGCACCACCAGCAAGGGAGATCTAACAGCAGACCTCTTAATAGTAAGTAGCTAGAGGAAGAGCTTCTGCTCTGCTACCAAGAGACACCAGGGTAGGTGTGGCTGAGGGGACCAATGAATTAAGCCCATGACTACAAGTACCCCATCTAGGAAGCTCTGTATCCCTGAGGACATGAGATTCACATCCCCCTTCCAGACACACCGGATAGAATGGATTTTAAAATGTTATATGTGCATAATACTGTACTGAAAGTTACAAACTCCAGCTCACTGCATTAATATGGGTGAAGTGCATGAACATCGCACAGGGTAAAAGGAGACAGACGTGAAAGTGCACACTGTCACTTATGAAAATTAAAACACTGGTAAAGTTTGTAATATTAACATTCAGGACAGTGGTTTGAGAAGGAGGGAGAAGTGATGAGATCATTCATACGAGCAGGGCTACTGGGGCTAGAAACCCCTATTTTGTTATCTGCTGTGTATTATGGGAGTCTATTTGCCCATTCATGGTGTGTTTATATATAGTACAATTAAATAGAATAATTTAATTTGTAATAAAAGCATTTACAGAAGCATCTTTTTCCATGAGCAACAAAACCTGGTAATACTTAAATACATATTAGCTTATGAATAGAAATAAACAATGCATGGTGAAGTCACACAACAGAATAATGCATAGACATGTGAATAATTAATCTAAACTATGTACAAGAATATGATGAATTACACAAATATAATATTGACTAAAATAAACTTCTAAAATGTTTGAAACATTTAACATCTTACCATTTCTTCTTCACTATCTATGTAAAGCAGAGTGGAGTTCTTAGAAGCACAGGCCATCACACTCTTATTCCAAGTTTTTAATTCCTTATCAGTGTAATAACAATTGCTGGAATATGTGAACCACTCCTCTTGACAATGACCACAGTGATATGCTGAAGAAAAATTATGAATTATTTCTGGACATAATATGAATTCTTTAAATGAAAACTAATTTACATATTTTCACAGGTATAAAATATGACATTCATCTTTGCATCCTCATAGGCTGGTAAATATTTTACAGAAAAGCACCCATACATACATATGCACAGAAAAGTACCAGCCTCTCATCCCCTAACATCCCCTAATCATACTGTCATAAAAAGCAACACATCAAACAAAACTCATCCTTCAAATGTCTGAAAAATCACTGACAAAACTACATTTCTTGGAAAATCAAAATGATTTAACTGTTACCAAATGGTAGCAGTAGTAATTTGAATCAAATAGCAATAAGAGGGTGCAGTGATTTCACATGAGTATTTATACTTATTATTGAAGATAAGAGAATGACCCCCTATTACCTTTATCTCCGGATATTTATTGTTCATTATTTTATTACCCTTAAAAATATCTATGATCATTTTTGCACAGCCAAATATGAAAATAAAATATAAAATGACTAATAACAGCACCTTTCTGAGTTATGATAGTCTCCGAAGAATTGTTCTGTGTCTGCGGTATTGTAGCTGGAAAAATTTAAGTAATCCTTATTACAAATTAGTATCTAAGTAAGTCACAATAATCTTAATCTTTGAAATATGCTATATCACTTAAATTTATCTGCAGTAAAACTGATGTTAGCCAGAAAAAAATAAATAAAAATAAAAGTTAAAGAAGGTTTGACGAGAAAAATCTTTTCAGAGCCTACAAAACCAAATTACCACTTCTGTGCACTTTGTGTATTATAGTACTGCAATTATTTGATTTAACCACTTTCAAAAATTAATTTCTTTCTCAGTAAGCTTTTCAGACTTCTAAAATAAATCTGTGTTCTGAAATTTTAATATGTACATATAATTAAAAGCAAAAACATTCTACAATTATTCTTTTTTATTTATGCTTTTGAAAAATTCTGAATAAACATTTCTCATTTAGTCCAAAACATACTTTAAAATGAGAATTCCATGGTTTGATCTGATGAAGTGTTTCGAGGTACTTTCAACAATTCTTGCAAAACAAGAAAAGCGTACTTACAGGCAATGACAAGTCTGGTTACCACAGTGAACATTAAAACAAGAGAGAGGATTCCCAGGATCCCAGCAATGAGCTTCTCTGGAGGGAATGGTAAGCCTGCG
>NW_003852863.1:15792-16317 GCF_000181295.1 Otolemur garnettii | reverse complement strand
TAAGTTCAGCATTTTATGTAATTTACCTTATCCTTATTTTCATTAAAAGTAAAAAGTGCTTTCTTTTAAAAGAGGAAAGAACACTTGTATTGAGGAATTATGTTTGCCTTTCATCTTTAAAGTATTTCCTTTTAATAATCTCATGTAGTGGTTAAGCTAAATATAAATTATGTTATTATTCAGGCTCAAACAATGTAATGATGGCTGATCCACAGTTAACTGTTCACTGTGATGATGTTTAGGGGCTTCTCTTATATTATGTTTGCTGACTAACCCACATATATGTCTTGACAATGTTTCCACAGGAACTAAGGCAGAGAAATTAAGATGATAATAAAGTCAGCAATCTGCAAACTTGGGAAATCCTCCAACATATTCCATATTTTAGATTTTTAACCTGAATTATTCAAATAAGGAAATTGGTTTCTACTCTGATTTTATTGTGTATTATTTTCCTCAGATGCATCACACCTAATGTTTGAAATCTTCCACTAAATGAGGAAGGCTAGTTGAGAGATAGAGAGG
>NW_003852863.1:13113-15038 GCF_000181295.1 Otolemur garnettii | reverse complement strand
TTATTAAATAACTATTCATTATAGTATTCATTGATTCATTCTTTAGCATGACTAATTATTTTTATTTTAATAGACTATTTGTTGTGATTAAAGCCTAAGTCAAACTAAGTGGGAGAAGGGAAGTAATTTTAAAATATGAGGGCAGTTTGAAAAGTGTCTAGCTACATACTATGAAAGATAATATTATCAATGGCTTGATACTTTCCAGGCAGACCTTGTATTTCCCTTACTTAAAAAATAAGACACTTAACCCTGATCTCAAAAGAAGACAAGGATAATACATGAAAGGAAACTATTAACCAATATCTACAATTAATATTGATGTAAACATCCTCCAAAAAATACTGGAAAATAGAATTCAATAGCATATTTAAAGAATAAAACACCATGACCTAGTGGGATTTATTTCTGAAATCCCACAACATTAGGATATATGAAAGTCAGTAAATGCAATATACCCTTAATAAAATAAAAGATAAAACTACAAGATTATTTTGAGCAATGTAGAAAAAAGCATTGAAAAAAATTCAAAACTCTTTCATGATAAACAGTAAAGAATGTGAAGATGGAGACGAGAGAGATTCAAAGATATTGAACTTGAAAATTAAAATGACTCATCCACAAGCCAAAGAATGCTACAGCCACCAGGCATTGGAAGAAACAAGGACAAGATTCTCCCCAAGACCTTCCAAAATGAATATGGTCATTACAACACCTTTGTTTCAGTCTAGTGATATTTATTTTGTACTTCCAACCATCAGAATTGTGAAAGAGTAATCTATTATACTCCTAGCTTGTCACGTACATGGGGTACTCTTAGAGATAAGACTGGCTCACTTACCTAGGGTTAGGATGATAGAAAAAATCTTGAACTGGTCTGCAGATAGATCTGTACAAATTACTGACTCTGTTTCCAGATGTTCCTGTGCTGTGCTAGAGATAACCTTGCAAGAAAGAGGGAAGAAAAAGTAAAAATGAAGCCAGTGGTCAGAACTCCAAGGAGCCCATCTGATTTTCACTGTGTTTAATGCCAGGGTCCATTTGGTTGCAGGTTAATCAGTCTTGGTAAGGTGGCAATAAGTTGACTAGGCCTCTCAGAATAAGAAACAAAATGTAGAAATATTTTTGTCCTACTTAAATATCCAGCAGAGTATATGGACTGCAGAAGAAACTGAATAAGCAACTGACATGATGACCATGCAGCCTTTTGGAGTCTGCCATGGAACAAGGATTCAAGGAGGCGTTGCTCTGAAAGCTACAAAGTATGATTAATATGAGCAAAGATGCTCATTTTCACTGTAGTTAAGAAAAGTTTTTATTATATAAAAGCATATAATTTCAAATCTAACACACTAGTATAAATTTTTAAAAACACGAACACTATATAATGCCAGAAAGGACTAGATTTAATGGGGACTTACGTACCAATGATTCCAAGCCTAAGCTATGGCGTAACACAAAAGTACAAGTGACTACATTTGTACCAATTCATTCTCAATATCTGTCTTCAGAGGAGGAGAATTCAGTTTCACACAGGTAGCGTGCCTCTTTAGCCAGGTTTTGGCTTATTAGAAAACGTGATAGCAACTACTTCCAAATCCAATCTAATTGTTTCAAACAAGATTCATAGGCACATTGTAGAAAAATGTAAGCATACTAGGCAAATTTACTATCTAGGTTGAAATAAAGTTTATTTTATGACTGAAACAATCTACTATTAGATGAATTCTTTCATAAAATAGGGGAAAACTCAAACTATTCAGGAATTAAAAATATAATCCGTATTTAAAAAATAGCCAGGTATCTCTAAATTTGCCAGCCTACCATCTTCTTTTTAACCTTACCAGAACATATTTCCTTATACACACACACATGCACACACACAAACATAGGTACAGAGGCACACACAAATAGAATATCTGTAT
>NW_003852863.1:8712-12025 GCF_000181295.1 Otolemur garnettii | reverse complement strand
AGTCCAAATATCTAGGATAATTAAATTCTTTCTGTAGCAGAGCAAGAATGAAAATTGCCATTGTTATTAAGGATGCAAAGCAGAATTAGCCTAGTGATTGAATCACATGGAAAACCAATTCAAAATTGCAACATTATATTTCAGTTAAACCAAAATGTGAAACATAGGACAATGAAAGAACTAAAGGAAAGTATGGGTTAATAATTATGACTTTCTAACTATATACAACAATGAGGAAAAATTTTGCTTGAGCTATAGATATACCATTATAATTGTTAATAAAAATATTTTATTACCATGTTATATATAAACATATTAAATAACTTTATTTCATCACCAATCAAAGAAATAAAAATAATATTGATATTTTAACTATAAAATCAGTAACATTAAATAAAATATAATTATAAACTAAAACAATAAAATTTTACTGCTAAGTATATATTTGAAAACCAAATGTAATTACACATATTAGGACGATGTGTAGGGAAGGAAACCAGTCATCATTCACAGAAGCTTCTCCTAATCTGTGACTCTGGACCACTTTACTGAAAAAAATTTGTCAGTATATATTAAACCCCCAAATATTTGTGAACCTACTGTTCTCATAGTTCAAGATGGTGAAAAAATAATGTGGTTTTAAATAGGTTGATTTGGAAAAAGCACCTAGATGGTTGGGAAAATAAAACAAGAAGGAATCAGAACAGAAGGAATAGCTGGATTCAAGCCTCGTGTCCAGTTTATTAAGGAACATCTCATACTTTTAAAGACATTACTTTCACTCTCAGTTATGACTAAATATATTCTGGGTTGAGAGCTGAAATTAACATCCATGAGTCATTTCTGTAATAACTTTTTGAAAGAAGCAAATACGTGAGAGCAATTAAACTCACCTACTTGAAAAATAAAATAGAAAATTACGTAGAAGAATCCTAATTGTAAAACAGTAAAAAATTCTCTCAGCATAGAGTTAATTTATTTTACAGATGACTATCTGAGAACCTACAGGAGAAACTTTTAGAAAATCTAGTAATAATATTAAAATACTTTGTTAATGAGAGTTTGTGAAAAACTACAAAGGAAGTTCTCATGTAATTGCCGATTTGTAGTTTTTTCCTCCACAAAATATCCATTGAGGCTTAGAGTGTTGCCATGACTTTCGGTACTTTGAAAGATATTTCACAAATCATAGATATTTCAACCAAAAATGAAAAGAATATTAAATTTACATATGGCTTAATGAGAACCTCCCAATATTAAGTTTGAGGCTTTAAAAGAAAAAAAAAATTGGGTGTTGTGTTAAAGATTACATGGAAAAACATAGAAAAGTATGTTGATTTGGTAGAATAGAAATTATATTTTTAGTCTTACCAGTAAATTTTAAGTAATAATCCTTACCGGTAGCCTATATCAGAACCCACTGTAGAATGTTTCCATTTTGTTTAGTATAGCATAATGCAGTCTAATGTAGTCTGGTTTGACACAGTAATGAATTATATAACTTATATAATTTGAGAGACTTCACTGGACATCAGCTTGTGGATAGTACAGAAACTTCCTTATGATTTAATCTAAACTTCTGATGACTCAGAGCCTCACTACTGACCTCATTCTCCTCTAGCCTCTTCACTTATTTTTCTTAATAATTAACTTTATTGTCCCATTACAGTTCATTTCCCCTCTTCTCATTTGAACACCCAGAAGCCTCTCCATTCATCAATGACAGTGAATCACAAACCTTCCCCCCATCACTGTCACCCCCACAGGCCCCTGCCCCCTGGCTGCTCAGTCTCTGCCTCCCTCCTCAGATCTTTTCCACTCTGCCTTGGCCCAATTACTCCCATAGGAAACCTCAGTCTTTGACACAAACTTTAAGGTATTATTTTACTTTTCTTTGACAAATACTAAGAAAAATATATAATGGAAGCAAACACTAAAAACAGTGGGTTGGCTAGAAAAAAATATTTGTTACTAGTATAAAGTCAAATATAAGAACACATAGGGATCAATAAGGAAAGACTGGCTGTGTGGGGTGCCTCATGCCTGGAATCCTAGCACCCTGGGAGGCTGAGGTGGGTGGATTGCTTGAGGTCAGGGACCTGAGCAAAATTGAGACATCCGTCTGTACTAGAAAAAAAAATTGCTGGCCCTTGGAGCCTGTCATCTCAGCTATAGGAGGACTGTCCTAGCTACAGGAGATTGAGGCAAGAGGATTGTTTGAGCCCAGGAGTTTGAGGTTGCTGTAGCTATGACGCTAGGGCACACTACCTAGGATGACAGAGTGAGCTTCTGTCTCAAAATACTAAATAAATAAATAAATATAAAAAGACAACCTTCACACCTTCACCAATGGGCAAAAAGTATAAAGAAATGTGAAATATGAACAACAAAAAATCACAAATCAATTAAAAATGTGAAAAAAATGCTAATTCTTACTGATAGTTAATTTAATTTTAAAAACTAAAGATTATTCTTTTTGACTATCATATTGGTAAAGTTAATGACCATTTATATATTTATATAAAAAAAGAGACCTGTGCTAAGTTTGGCAAATGTGTCTTATTGGTTATTTACAAAGATTTGGGGTATACTCATCTGTAGTTTTGTTCTCTATCTCAGTCTCTTATACTAAATACTGAAGTAATGCTTCTGGGGAATCAAGATATATAAGAAGCTTTTGAGTTGTGACTGACTGATCTCTATCAAAAGGGGAAGGTTTAATATATTATGTGTTATGTGCTAGAAAATATTATAATCATTAAAAGCGGAAAAGATAATGTACATGCAATGACATTGAGCAAATTTAAATATGTATATTCTTAAGAAAGCATCATTTATCAGGTGTAGAGCATAAATGTCTTAATCCTGTGATTGGGTAAAAGTAGTGAAGGCTATGTTGCTTAGTAGGATGTAAGCATTCCAATTTGTACAAATAATCAACACATTGAATCCTATAATGGCATAATTGTATTTATGATCTATGTACAAATGACTTAATTAAAAAAAAGAAAAAAGAAAGCATCATTTGCTTGACAATATACTTCATTCAGGGTTGGTGAGATAGATATGATGATGTTTATAGGGAAAAATCTTTCACTTATTAAAACCTTTAAAATTTGAAAAATATATATCCTACATAATATAATTTTATAATATTTACTATATACAATATGTTTGTTATATTTAACAAAAAGATGAAGTCTGATAGTAGGAGCATTGATTTCACCTGGAAGGTTAATTAGGAATCTTTCCTATTAAAGACATCTCTGGTTCAGTGTTTATTCTGTATTATTTACTATTATTAATTTTTTTT
>NW_003852863.1:6894-7967 GCF_000181295.1 Otolemur garnettii | reverse complement strand
GCCTCCCAAGTAGCTGGGACTATAGGCGCCCGCCACCGCGCCCTGCCATTTTTTGGTTGCAGCCATCATTGTTGTTTGGCGGGCCCGTGCTGGGGATTCAAACCTGCCACCTTAGGGGTATGTGGCTGGCGCCTTAACCACTTGAGCCACAGGCGCTGAGCCCCCCTTTTTTTTCTTTTGAGACAGTCTCACTTTGTGGCCTTTGATGCCCTTGGCATCATAGCTCACAGCAACCTCAAACTCCTGGACTCAAATGATTATTTTGCCTCTGTCTCCCAAGTAGCTGTACCACGGTGCCTGCCACAATACCCAGCCATTTTTAGAGATAGGGTCTCAGTCTTTGCTTAGACTGGGTCTTGAACTCTGAGCTCAGCAATCCACCCACCTCAGCCTCCCAGAATGTTAGGATTACAGGCGTGAGCCACCGAGCCTGGCCTTAGTGTTTCTGTTTCTAAGGCCTTCAGACTTGGACTTACCCACAATACCAGCCTTTCAGGGTCTCCGTCATGCAAATGGCCTGGTCTGGGACTTTTCAGTCTTCGTAATTGCCCCCCAAAATTCCCCTAACAAGCCCTCTTTCATATACAGTATTTCTACATACAATATACAGAGGGTGCCAAAAATATTTATACACACTTTAAGCAAGGAAAAAAACTGTCTTAAAATTGTGATACTCAAGTCATGTCTGACTTCTGTAATTATAAGAGAAACAAGATACAAAATACAAGATAATAAATGTTATCAGTATATGCTGAGTAGTACGATTGTAATACAGTTTTTTCCGTGCTTAAAATCTGTATACATTTTTTGGTACCCTCTATACATATCCTGTTGCTTCTGTATCTCTGGAGAACCCTAACTAGTGTACTAATTTACATCTATGTTGACAAAATATAATAGTAGAGGATTCAAACATGTTTTCAAAACCAAATTATGAAATTAAAAAAATAAAAAAGTAAACAAATGTGAAATTTCTGAACATTGGTGTGTCTTATACAAGTTTAATAAATTGTATTTTTTTAACATCTGAGACATCTCCCATCCTTCTAAGTTAGAAGGAGCTATAATTATGT
>NW_003852863.1:0-4290 GCF_000181295.1 Otolemur garnettii | reverse complement strand
ATCACATGTGCGCTTCAGAAGTGCTACTGTTGGGGGCAGGTCCTATGTATGTCTCCTAGGTCCATTTGGTTCATAGTATTAAGTCTTTGTTTCCCTATTTATTTTTCTGTCTTGTTTATCTATCTACTGTTCATAGTGGAATGTTGAAATCTCCTGCTTTGCTTATAATTTGATCTATTTCTTCCTTCATACTTGTTAATGTTTGTTTTATATATTTAAGTATTCTAATGTTGGGTGCATATGTATTTATAGTTGTTATATCATCCTGTTTAATTGGACATTTTATTACTATGTAATGACCTTCTTTATTTTTGTGACTATGATTGACTTAAAGTCTATTTTCCCTGAGGTAAATGTAGCCATCCTTGCTCTCTTTTGGTTGATATTTCCATGGAATATATTTTTTAACCCTTTCACTTTCAACATATGTGTGTCATTCAATCTAAAGTGTCTCTCTTATGTATATCATGTAGTTGAATCTTTTTTGTTTCACTTTATTCTTTCAGTCATCCAACGTCTTTTGATCAGTGAGTATAATCCATTTACATTTAAAGTAACCTATTGACATTATGCTAATTACTGAGGGGTTTCGTTACTCTTTGTGTAAAATTTTTCCTCTCTTTCTATCTAGCTGTCTTCTTTGTGATTTCATGATTGATTATGATATACTTTGATTATATATATATGTGTGTATATTTATATATTTTTTGTATGTGCTTACTATAGGTTTTCACCTTGCTTTCTATTAAGGTTAAATAAAACTTGTTATAATAACAGTCTATTTCGACCTGATAACATCTAGACATCAATTTCATACAAATATCTCCATTTTAGTCTCCTCTCCAACTTTATTGTATTGATTTAGAAATTACTTTGGGTTTTTGTTTTGCATCTCTTAACTAATTTTTGACATTATAATTATTCCTAATACTTCTGACTTTTATTTACAACAGCTGCCTTAAATTCCTTCTGTGGCCTGGTGTCATGGCTCACACCTATAATCCTAGCATTCTGGGAGACTGAGGCCAATGTATTATTTGACCTCAGAAGTTTGAAATGAGCTTAAGGAAGAGCAAGACCACATCTCTACTAAAAACAACAAAAGTAGCCAGTCATGGCACATGCCTTTAGTCCCAAAAACTTGGGAAATTGAGGCAGGAGGATCCCTTGAGCCTAAGAGTTTGAAGCTGCTGTGTGCTACAATTATGCTATGGCACTTTGCCTAGAGTGACAGAGTGAGACTCTGTCTCAATAATAAGAATAATAAATCTCTGTTGTCTGTGATGTTCCCCTCTAAATAATGAATTTTCTTCTAAGCTCAGTTCACATGACTGGACACAAACTCCAGATTCTCCACTGAGGTGGGCAGCCATTAAATCCCACTCAGTTCTTTCAGCTTCCAGTGTCCTCTCCCACCCCAACCTTTTCACTGGGGCTCCTTGGCACATGTGTAGTCATGTGCTTAGAGAAGAGGTTGAATAACTTGTAAGTACACATTTAGCGGCTAACTGCTTCCATGACATATTTCTGTTCCAAATTATGTCCCTAAATTTCTGGTTTTTTTCTTTCAAGCTCAGATGCACTGACTCCTTAGCAATAAACTCACAGATTTCTACCACCCAAACTCCTAAGTATTAAGGAGAACTCTCAGACAAAAATCTGAAAACTGAAAATCTTCCAGTTTTAGTTTGACTAGTATTTCTAATATGAGTTCTTTAGTATCTTAATTGATTTATCTATTTATTATTACAAGAGTGTGCTTGAGTTATAAGTTACTCCATTTATACTTTGAAGTACAAATGTATATTAAATGTTTGAAAAGTTCTTCAAACTATTTTGTCAGTAATTTGAATACATTAACTACTCCAACAGAAGAGATAACATAAATTATGTTCTAAAAATTATATTAAAGGGGGACGGGCAAGATGACCCGACAGGCAACAGCCTCCAACAGAAGCTCCTGTCCAGAGGGAAGGATAATGTCCAGACAATACCCAATAAAGTTGAAGATTGGGAGCCCAGCCAAGAGAGAAGAGTGATATCTGCAGGACACCTCTGTTGAGGAAAGTTGAGACTCCAAGAAAGCAATTTACAGGTACATAATACATCCCAAAGGAAAAGTGTCTGTCCCCTCCCCCCAAAAACTTATAGTTTTCTCTTTGTCTGCTCCTTTAAGTTTTCTACAGGTGAACAGTGAACTGAGGATGTATTGTCTCACCCCATGTGTGAGAAACACAGGAAGAGGGCTAGTCCCCTATAGGGACCCTGCTGAGATTCTAAACATTCTCTTGCCTGGCAGAAAACTGAGCAAACGTTTTCACTGCCATTTTGAATTTCCAGTCCACCCTTCCCCCCTTGCTTACAGAGACAGTGGGGGGGGGGAGCACAAGAGCAGCATCCCCCACCCCTGCTAGACCAGGTCCCCAGTCCCAGTACTGCAGCCAGAGACCTGCTAGACCTGTGTGCATTTCACGGGTGGTGGTAAAGGAGTCCCCCATTCAAGGTACCCGTGCGGGAGGCCCTAGAACTGTTTGCTAGAGCCACGCACCTACCACTGGTGGTGGGAAGCAGTGGAGGAGACCCCACTCTTGGCGGGCACAGAACTGCTTGCTAGAGCCGTGCATGCCACGGGTGGTGGACAAGGTCCCCGCTCCAGGTTCCCAAGCCAGGCGGGGTCCAGATCTGCAGGTGGTGGTGGAGAAGTCCTCCACTCTGGGAAGGCCCAGAACTGCCTGCTAGAGCCATATGCATCCCACAGGGGCCTGCAAAGGACTCCCCTGCTCCGAGTGAGCCAAGAACTGCTTGCTAGAGATGCACACAACCCACAGTCAGTGGCAGAGGAATCCCCAGCTCTGGGGGGTAGGGGCAGAACTGCTTGCTAGAGCCATACACGTCCTGCTGGTGGCAGCAGTGGAGTCCTCAGCTCTGGTAGGGCCCAGAACTGCTTGATAGAGTCAGGCGCATCCCACGGGCTGAGGCAGAAGAGTTCCCTGCTCCAGGCACACATGCTGGGTGGGCCCAGAGCTGCCAGAGCTGTACTTTCCCTGCATCCCCAGCCCACCACCATAGAACTACAAGAGGGCAGTCAGTTGAGAAGGAACCATACTACAATAGCAATAATACCGAGGCAAAGAACAGTGGGAACAAAAGGCCAACACTACTGTGGCTCTTCCAGACAGATACGCTCTGCCTTTCTGGGCAACCAGAGCAAGCTGGCATCTTCTCCAGTGGAGGCCACTGACTGAATGGTTCTAGTATGGTCTCCACATGGTGTAAATTCAATATGGGGCAGAACCAGTGGAAAAACTCTGGTAATTTGAATAATTAGAGTAGATCAACTTCCCCAAGGAACAGTGGGGCAGATGCAATTGAAGATCTCATCCATAAACAGATGGTTGAGATGTCAGAAATCAAGTTCAGAATAGGGATAGCAAATAAGATTAACAGAATGGAAGAAAGGAGGGAATTAGAATTTCAAGAAATAATTCAAAAAATGTCTCAAGAAATTATTCAAATATATGTCAAGAATTCAATGATTTCTAAGATAAAATGACCAAAGATTTTGAAACACTGAGGCAAGAGGTTGCAGCCCTCAAAGATCTGAAAAAATACAGTAGAATTCCTTGGTAACAGAATGGAGCAGGCAGGAGAAAGGATCTCTGACATTGAAGACAAAGCTTCTGAATGTACCCAAGAGAGCAAGGATGAAGAGAACAGGAGAGCAAAAATGGACCACTCTCTCAGAGAGCTCTGGGATAATTCGAAGAAAACTAATATTCACCTTATAGGAATCCCTGGAGGCGATTGTGGCTTCACAAAGTGGCTTCACAAAGCACAGAGGCTCTACTTCATGAAATTATGAAAGAGAACTTTCCAGACATGACAAGAGAGTCTGAAATTCAGACAGCAGACAGTTTCAGAACTCCAGCACGACTCAAACAGAACAAGACATCCCCCAGGCACATCATAATTAACTTCACTGAAGTTAATATGAAAGTGAAAATTCTGAAAGCAGCTAGATGTAAGAAAACCATAACTTATACAGGGAAGTTATTAGAATGACTGCAGATCTCTCTGCTGAATCCTTTAGGGCTAGAAGAGGGTGGTCATTGAATTTTGACCTCCGAAAACTTTCAAACCAGGATCCTATATCCAGCTAAACTGAGTTTCATTTATGATGGAGAAGTAAATACTTTAATAACATTCACATGTTGAAGAAATTTGGTATAACTAAACCAGCCCTCCAGGATATTCTCAGACCTATCATCCATAATGACCAGTGCATTCCTT
>NW_003852862.1:57463-61270 GCF_000181295.1 Otolemur garnettii | reverse complement strand
TTTACCAGCCTTTTTGGGCAAAGGCTGAGACTGGTGTCTGTACCTTTTCCCCTAGAGCTTTGCCAAGGATGCATATAATGCTACAGTCTGAGAGCCTGGGGGCCTGCGTGGCTCTATCTTGTTTTTGGCTGGTCTCTGATCTACCTTAGAAAATCAATTACTCTGGGTTAAGATCTTGGCTGTGGAGAAATATCGGTGATTAAGTCACCCCTCCCCTCACTGGCCACAGTTGGGAAAGGAAAACCACACCTTCCCTCAGACACCCGCAGGGTATCACTTTAGATAGTTCTCAAGTGATTGGCCCTGTTCAAGAGATCTAAGTCAAGTGTCCCAGTCAACACCAGTCTCAAGTGGGGGAGTTCAAGAGGTCTCTGGCAACCGTACAGCAGGGGTCTTCTGGTAGTTCAGGTATGACTTACTCCAGTGTTCCATGGGGTCAGAAGGACCTACCCAGCAAATAAATTACTCTAGGGAGGTTGATGCCTCCTACCCCACCTTGTACCTTTGTCACACCCAGTCACTGGAGACCCCACAGGGTTGTGACCCAGTTGCCCAATAAGCAGCTGTGGCAGGCTTTTGTGTCTGCCAGAATCAAAGTAGAGACAATTCTAGCTCCACTTGGTTACTGCTCTTTGACCCCTGCCAGCAAAGGGAGCTGAGGCTTGACTGTCTCAGACACTCAGTGGCAGCTGGAGAATGTTCCACCTGAAGACAATTTAGGTCTGACAAAATCCAGAGAGCATCAGAGATTCTCCCTTGACCACCAGTTAATTTGCCCAAGTCAAGAGATGCAAACCTATTCACCCGATCAGTACCCACTCTCTGGTTGGAAAGATCACAAGGTCTCCAGCAACTAGATAATAGGAGTCTACTGGTGGTACAAGTGTGGCTCGCTCTGATGCTCTGAGGAGTCAGAAAGTCCCATTCAGTAGATGATTTGGAGTAAGGAGGCTGATGTCTCTTTCCCCTCCTTACTCACCCTTCACTGCTGGACTCTGGTAACCTCAGTCTCTGGTAACCCCACTACCAGTCTCTGTTAACCCAGACTCTATAACCCAGTCCTGTCCAATAGGTGAGTGAATTGGGGGTTTGTGCCTACCAGAGTCCAGGTAAAGTCAATGAGTTCTTCAGGGTTTTGTGCCTATCAGAGTCCAAGTAATGTCAATGCCTTCTCCACTTGGTTACCAGTCTTTGTCGCTTGCCAGCAGAGATAGTTGAAGCCTATCTGCCTCAGGTACTCAATGGGAGCTGGAGAATATTACACTTGGGCTCAATCTAAACCTGGAATTTGTTTTCTTGAAAACAAATGGTTTGCCTCGGTGGGGAAGTCATGCATTTATCTATCTCTTCTCTCAGTTCAGCTCCCCACCTTCAGCTTCATTGGGTTCTTCTGGCTGTTATCTCTCCCCCTGAACTGGAGTTTATGTTGAAATCTAGCTCAAGTCAACTCTCGTCCCCTGTTCCTCTATATTCTTATTTGAATGTGAAAATTGGAGTTAGGGAATATAGCCAACCTGAGTATTTAGCAAAGTACAAAACACATTGAAACCAAGCAGACAAATAAACAGACTAAAATGCTACCAGACACACAAGCACACCGATGCCCAGACACTCAGAAAGAAATAAACAAACAGACAAAAAAGAAAACAAAACAAAAGACAAACCAACCAACAAATAGACAAAAAAAAAAAAAAGATAGTAGTGATAAAAGATAACCACAAAAGTGGTGGTCATAAAATGATAGAGAAAACAAAAAGCAAAACAAATGAACAAACTAAGAAGAAAAAAATCAAAAAAAAAAGAAAGAAAAAAAGAAAAGGAAGGCACCACTAAGAAAAATACTATACTTTTGAATATATACAAACAAACCCCTTTATAAATGCAGTGGGGTTCCTGTTTAATGGAAATATAATTATGCTGCAATATACTTTCTAGACAGCAGGTGGCGCTGTGGGTCGTTCCCAGACTAAAACCAAAAAAAAGAAAAGAAAGGGGGTCTTTGCTGGCAGGTTGCACAGATTCTCCCTACAACAGTTCCCGCAAAGTGTTGGGCGTCTTGGATTAGCTTCAGATGCCAGATGGCTGGCTGCAGGTCAGATTGAGCTCTCCGTGCTTCTGGGAGAGGTGTTATGGAGACGCCATTTTTGGAGTTTTACATTACATCTGGTTCCTGGCTGGCCGCCCACTCCTATCTGTCCTCCAAACTCGACACACAAGTCCACCCTTCACCAGATTTTCCACTCAACTCCTAGTTTCCCCTCAAACAGGAAATTGTTGTGGTCCGAGGGAAAAGAGCTGGGTGCTTTTTGCGCCCTCAGGTTCAGTTCCTTTCTGCAGGGGGAGGGGCTGGTTACTTCTAGTTCCTGCCGCTGCAGCACACACAAAAGACTTTTCAGTGTTTGTCGGAAGGAAACCAATTCCCGCTGTGGGTCGCCACATCAGTGCAGCTCCACACAGACTCCCAAAATTATAGGATGGATCAGTTCCTAAGTGGAGTCCCTTTCCCTCAAGTTTCTGTCCAATTACCTGGATCCCTGATGCCCCAAACCAGGTCCAGATGGCTCCCCTTTCTGGCTACCAAATTCCACTCAGGAATTCATGCCTCACCACACTCTGTGAAACACCCAAACTCCCCATGAATTTGGCATGGAAGTCTTTCATGGGGGAGAGATTGGTTTCTGCTTCTCAGGGCGCCAGCTGCAGACCTGGTGCCGCGATCACAACTGCCGCAGGTCGCAGCTGGTGCCGTTTCAGCTGCTACCCTGAGTTTTTTCTGGCAGACACCATATTTCTGGGCTGTGCTTTCAATCCAGCAATTCACCTCCTTGCTGCACACCCTGCGCTGCTTGTCTGTGCCAGCACTTCACACAGGAGACGATCCAGCTTCTCCCACTCTCACCTGAAACCACCAGGAGAGTTGACCCAGGGATGCATCCCCGCTACCATCTTGCTCCGCCTCACAAAGAATTATTTTTTCCAAGTCTTGAAAGTGTAATCTTGGTATTTTAATAGGGTTGGCCTTGAATCTGTAGATTGCTTTGGAAACTATAGGCATTTTAACAATGTTGATTCTTCCCAGCCATGAGCAGGGTATGTTCTTCTATTTGTTTAATACATCCTGATATTTCTTTGCTTAGGGTTTCATAATTTTCTTTATAGAGGTTCTTCACCTCTTTTGTTAGGTATATTCCTAGGTATTTCATTTTCTTTGAAGCTATGGTGAAAGGAATTCTGTCCTTAATTATCCTCTCGTCTTGGCTGTTATTGGCATATACAAAGGCTACTTACTGGTGGACACTGATTTTCTTTATATCATGAGACATTACTGTATTTTATGATGACTTCCAGGAGACTTGTGGTTGAGTCTTTGGGGTTCCCTAAGTATAAGAACATATCATCAGCCAGGAGGGAGAATTTGACCTCCTCTTCTCCCAGTGGGATGCCCTTTATTTCCTTCTCTTGCTTAATTGTATTGGTTAGAACTTCTAGCACTATGCCGAATAGCAGTGGTGATAGAGGACAACTTGTCTGGTTGTAGGTCTAAGTGGGAAAGCTTTCAGTTTTACTTCATTCAGTAAAATATTAGCTGTGGGTTTGTCATAGATAGCTTTGATCATTTTAAGAAATGTGCCACCTATGCCTATACTCTTCAGTGTTCTAATTAAAGAGGATGCTGGATTTTATTAAATGATTTTTCTGCATCTATTGAAAGGATCATATGGTCTTTGTTTTTGCTTTTGTTGATATGGTGAATAACGTTTATGGACTTGCGTATATTAAATCAACCTTGCATCCCTGGGATGAAAC
>NW_003852862.1:47928-53969 GCF_000181295.1 Otolemur garnettii | reverse complement strand
CTGGGATAAAACCCACTTGGTCATGGTGTATAATTTGTTTAATGTATTGCTGAATTCTATTTGCTAGGATCTTATTGAATATTTTTGCATCAATATTCAGTAGTGATACTGGTCTATAATTTTTTGTTGTTGTTGGATCTTTTCCCGGTTTGGGGATCAAGGTTGTGCTTACTTCATAGACTGTGTTGGGTAGTATTTCTTGTTTTTCTATATTTTGGAAAAGATTGAGTAATATAGATACTAGTTACTCTTTAAAGGTTTGGTAGAATTCTGATGTGAAGCTCTGTGGTGCTGGGCTTTTCTTTTTAGGGAGATTTTGTATACTTGATGCTATTTCAGGACTTTATATAGGCCTGTTCAACATTTCCACTTCATTCTAAGTCTAGGGAGGTGGTGTACTTCCAAGCATTGGTCTATTTCCTTCACATCCTTGTATTTCTGAGAACAGAGTTTCTTGTAATATTCATTAATGATTTATTGGATTTCTGAGGAGTCTGTTGTTATTTTGTCTTTACCATTTCTGATTGGTGAAGTTAGAGATTTTGCTCCTTTTTTTCTTGTTAGGTTAGCCAAAGGTTTATGTATTTTAGTGACCTTTTCATAAAACCAACTTTTTGATTGGTTGATCTGTTGTATGATTCGTTTGTTTTCAATTTCATTCAATTCTGCTCTAATTTTGGTTATTCCTTTTCTTCTGCTGGGTTTGGCATTGGAATGTTCTTCCTCTTCCAGTTTCTCAAGATGTCCCATTAAGTTGTTAACTTCCTCTCTTTTTGTTCTCTTGAGGAAGGCTTGCAGTACTATAAATTTCCCTCTTAGGACTGTTTTGCAGTATCCCAGAGGTTCTGATAATTTGTGTCTTCATTCTCGTTTTGTTCCAAAAATTTGGTAATTTATTTTTCAATCTCATCTATTACCCAGCTATTATTCAGCATGAGGTTATTTAGTTTCTGTGTTTTTGTGTGAGTATGCAGATTCCTGTTGTTATTAGTTCAACTTTTATTCCATGATGATCCGAGAACATGAAAGAAATAATTTCTACTCTTTTAAATTTGCTGAGGTTAGACTTGTGACCTAAGAATTGATCAATTTTGGAGTATGTTCCATGGGCTGATGAGAAGAATGTATATTCAGTTTTGTCAGGATGAAATTTTCTGTAGATATCTGCAAATACAATTGTTGAATGGTTTAAAATTTCTTTACTTAGCTTCTTTCTGGAGGATCTATCCAACACTGCCAAAGGAGTGTGAAAATCTCCAACTTCTATGGTGCTGGAGGAAATCAAGTTGCTCATGTCTGTTAGAGTCTCTCTTATAAATTGAGGCAAATTCTGGTTGGATGCATAAATGTTAATAATTGAAATCTCATCATGTGGAGTGTTACTCTTAACAAATATGAATTGACCATCCTTATCTTCCCTTACTTTTGTTGGTTTAAAGCCTATTGTATCTGCAAATAAATTGCAACACCTGATTTTTTCTCATTTCCATTTGCCTTAAATACAGATGACCACCCCTTCACTCTGAGGCTATATTTATCTTTTAAGGTAAGATGAGATTCTTGTATACAGCAGATATCTGGCCTGAGTTTTTGTATCCAGTCAGCCAACCTGTGCTTCTTCAGACAGCAATTTAAGCCATTCACATTAATTGTAAATATTGATAAGCCTAGTAGAATTTTGGGTATCAAGTTTTTCAATGGTCCAGTGGACATTTTTAATCCTTTTGCCACTGCGGAAGTTGGAATTTGATCAAAAGTTTCTGAGTGAGTTTACTGTTCTGGTGGAGGACTGTGGTGGTCATTCTGGAGGACAGTTCTGAGAATATCCTGGAGAGCTGGCTTAGTTATGGCAAATTTCTTCAACATGTGAATGTCATTAAAGTATTTAATTTCTCCATCATAAATGAAACTCAGTTTCTCTGGATACAGGATCCTGGGTTGAAAGATATTTTGTTAGAAGATTAAAAGTTGATGACCACCCTCTTCTAGCTTGAAAAATTTCAGCAGAGAGATCTGCAGTCATTCCAGTATTCTTTCCCTTGTAGATTGTGGTTTTCTTACATCTGGCTGCTTGCAGAATTTTCTTCTTTGGTGAAGTTAATTATAATGTGCCTAGGAGAAGTCTTATTCAGGTTGAATGGTGCTCGGGTTCTGAAACTGTCTGTTATGTGAATTTTAGAATCTCTTGGCAAGTCTGGGAAGTTCTCCTTCATTATCTCATGAAGAAGAGCCTGTATGCCTTTCAATGCCACCTTGTCACCTTCAGGAATTCCTATGAGGTGAATATTAGTTTTCTTCAAATTATCCCAGAGCTCTCTGAGAGAATGATCCATTTTTGCTCCCCACTTCTCTTCCTCTTTGACCATTCAGGAGCATTCAAAAGCTTTGTCTTCAATATCAGAAATTCTATCTTCTGCCTGCTCCATTCTGTTACTGAGGGATTATACTGTATTTCTCAGATCTTTGAGGACTGCAAATTCTTGCTCAAAGTGTCAAAATCTTTGGTGATTTTTTTTGTTTGTTTTTGAATTCATTGAATTCTTGAGACAACTTTTGAAATAATCCTTGAATTTCTAATTCCAACTTTACCTCCAATATATTAATCTTATTTGTGATCCAAATTCTGAATTCATTTGCTGCTTTCTCAGCCATTTGTTTATTAGTGGGATCTTCTGTTGTGTCTCCTTTGTCATTCCTTGGGGGAGTTGATCTACTATGATTATTGATATTGCCAGAGTTTTTCCTCTGATTCCATCCCATGATTATTTTATACCATTTGGCTTGATGAGCAGATAAGCTGACGTTGGGTTGGGAGCCCCAGGAGTAGTGATTAATCAGCCTTTTGCCCAAGACCTGGGACTGGTGTCTGTACCTTTTCCCCTAAAGCTTTGCCAAGGACCCCGTACAGTGCTATGGCCTGAGAAACTATGGGCCTGCTTGGTGTGGTGGGGCAAAATGGCTCTGTCTTGTTTTTAGCTGGTCTCCATCCTACCCTAGTGAATCAGTTACTCTGGGTTGAAGTCTCAGTTGTGGAGAAATACCAGCAATTAAGTCACTCTTCCCCCCACAGGCAACAAGTCAAAAAGGAAAATCAAACCTTCCCACAACCACACACCCAGGGTACCACTTTGGATAGTCCTTTGGTGATTGGCCCAGTTTGAGAGGTCCAGATCAATTGTCCAGTCAGTCTCAGGTGGGAGAGTTCAAAAGGTCTCTGGCAACTAGTTAGCAGGGGTCTGCTGGCAGCTCAAGTATGACTCCCTCTGGTATCTCATGAGGTCAGAAGGACCCACCCAGCAAATCAATTAGTCTGTGAAGGTTGATGCCTTCTTCCCCACCTTGCACCTCTGTGACATCCAGTCACTGGTAACCCCACAGGGCTGTGACCCAGTTCCCTCCAATGAGCAAATGCTCGAGGGCTTTGCACCTGCCTGAGTCAGAGGGAGATCTATGTCCCCTCAGCCAGGCTCCCACTCTCTGCCACTGTCTGGCAGGAGGAGGTAGGGCCTGACAACCTTGGGTGCTTAATGGAGGCTTGGGCAGTTAATTCAGTTCCAGCCCTGTCCTTGATTGATGTTGCTGGCAGAACAGTACAACTTCATGGAATTTGTTTCTGTCCCTGCTATATTCCCCTGGGGATCAGATGCTGTTTGAGCTCACAGAAACTGCAACTCAGCCCCTGTCTGTGCTGTTCGGTCTTGGGGTGGGTGCAGTTAGAGCTCACACGCAACTATCAGTTCCAGCCTCTGCCTGCCCGCCTTTGTCTCAGCTAAGATCCCTGAGGGCTGGGTGCATCTTAGGGTCAGTAAAGCAGTCCTCTGGGTTACCCTGCCCTGGGAGTCTGCCATCTCTATGCATGCGTATTCTAGTCCCTGTGCTCTTCCCAGGTCAGTACCAACTCAGGCATACCCTTTACTCAGGGAGCCCTGTTTCCACCCAAGATCTGTTCCCCCAGTGGCTGCCACTGGAGAAGATGTCTGGCTTCCTCTGGTTGCCCAGAGAGACAGGGAGTGTCTGTCTGGAATATCTCTGGAGGATATAGGGATAGGGATAGGGCATGAGCCCTATTGTTCCCACTACTGGGACTGTTGCTCTGTTCCTCAGGGCACCACCACTCCTGTATACTTCCCTCTCAGTTAACCGTCTTCTCCTTCCTCCCGTGCCACAGAATCAGCACAGACCAGCAACAGCCCTTTCCCTGTCCACACCTCTTGAGAAAATGCCCAAGATTCTGGACTCTGTGGGGAACAGGCTTCTAGACATTGGGGTGACAGTGGAGGGGAGTGCTGGGAGTTCAGAATTGCAGGTAGAGAATATATTCAGTTTTATACAGTTTTATGCCTGGCAGAGAGTGCCATGGTATCCTAGCAGGGGAAGGAGGTCCGGTTTTTAGAGGATCTCTCCTATGGAATAAAATGGGAGAATGTTTAAACTCTGCTCTCTTGTTTTTATGGAGTATACTGCAAGCCCTTCTCATGGGTGAGGGGACTCCTGTCCACTTGGTGATGGATTTTGTACCTTTTGTTTGTATCCTTGGGGTTGCAGCTCGCCTCAGAAGGGTTGATGTGCAATCCTCAATCTTCTCTCTTGGCTCAACTCCAAACCATCAGCTTACTTGCTGAACTTCTGTCCTTTAACTCTCCTTCTGGACAGGAGCCTCTGTGGAAAGCTGGCTCCAGTCAACCATCTTGCCTCTGCTCCCCTAGAACCCTTTCTTGTCTTGTATTTGACAATTTGATTATTTCTTTGGCTTATTTTATTTGGACTGAATCTGATTGTGGAATTTTGATATTCCTGTACTTATATTTATATGTTTTTTCAGGTTTGAAAAGATTTGCTATTATTTTTTAAATACTCTTTCTTTTCTGTGTGTGTGTATATACTCATTTATCTTTCTATACATCCTCTGGCATGCCAATGATTCAAACATTTGCTCTTTTGATTCTGTCCCATGTGAGATAAAACCCACATGCTATGTTCTCTTTAAAGCCAAGAAAGCAGGTAAAAGGCTGCTGTACTCTGCAAGTTCTGTTGAGGCTTAGCTGCCTTGGTCAGCATAGCAGGACCTGGAGGAACAGTGATAAGAACCACTTTGGTGAATTCAGACTATGCAGTGATTAAGCCTGTAAGGATAAAAGTTAACAGCCCTTCCTGCAGTGACATGGCTCAGAAGTTGAAGTATGTGGAAACATATATCGTAAAAGCAAGTGGCCTCCAGGATTCAGAGAAAACAGAGTCATTAAGCTCATTTCTTGGAATTAAAATGAGTACATGGAAATCTTTAGATCTTACTCCCTGTTCTCTGACCTTTAACTCCTTTTTAATACAAAGCAGCTGATGCATGTCTGTAGGAGATGAAATACAAAATAATTATCTTAAGTTTTCCAGACATACTGTCTCTGTTTTAGACCGGAAAGATCACCTATATTTCTGTCTAACAAGGGTACAAGTGAACTTTTCTAGAACTAGAATATAAATGTTTTGACATAATGACTATGCAAATGACGTGAAATTTATGTGAACCAGCTTGATGAAAGTATTTCAAAATGTATATGAAAACACTACACTGTACCCCATGTTTGCATTAATGTATACAGCTATCATTTAATAAAAAAAAAAAAATACAGCCAGAATAACATTTGACAGAAAAAAAAAAGAAATCTCCATACTGTTTTCCATAAAGATTTTATTAATTTACATTCCCATCAACAATGTATAAAATTCGTATTTTTACTATTGTTTAATGGCTTTTCTTGTTATGAGTTAATATGGGGGTACATACAATTAGGTTACGTTATTCGCATTTTTAAAGTAAAGTCCAAAATCTGAGTTGTAATTGAGTCCTTCACCCAAGAAATGTGCCAATTGAGTCCTTCACCCTACATTGTACCCAACAGGTAAGAATTAATGGAGTCCCCACCCCTTCCTTGAATTTAATTGCGTTTTTCTCTTATGTGGGCCTGTAGTTGTTGGTCTACTATTTTCAGAGCAGTGCTGGGTATATGGCATGCTTGATTTTCTTTTTCTTTTTTTTTTTTTTT
>NW_003852862.1:40619-47540 GCF_000181295.1 Otolemur garnettii | reverse complement strand
GCATTGATAGACACTTGAGTTGTTTCCACATCTTTGTGATTGTGAACTGAGCTTCTATAAACATTTGAGGGAAAATATCCTAATGGTAGAATGACTTTTTCTTCTGGGTAGATACCTAGTTATGGGATTGTGGAGTCAAATGGGAGGCCTACTTTAGTTCTTTGAAGAATCTTCATGCTTCTTTCCAAAAAGCTGTACTAGTTTGCAGTCCCACCAACATTGCATCAGTGTACCCCTCTCTCTTAACCCATGCCAGCATCTAAGTTTTGGGACCTTGGGATGTGGGCTATTCTCACTGGTGTTGGGTGTTTATTGTCTTTTTGATGAGTGGCCATTCTGACAGAGGTAGGCCATTCTGACTAATATATAGCTGAAGCAAGACAGGCCATGGATCTATAATTGTGAACTCAGGACAGATGCACGAAAGGGAGTTGATTAGATTCTTCTCTGTGCTTCTGTATATGTTTGAATTATTCATAATAAATATGGTTTCAAAGGCCCCAGTGGGAGCCTTTAAATTCCTCTGACATGAGTCCTACTCCCAAAAAAACAAAATAGACTTAAAATTTTCCAACTCAATTTATGATCTCCAGAATCTTAGTAGTTATATTGCCTAGGGATTACAACATCAGAAAACATTATTTAATGAGTACTTATAAGGATTCAGGTTCTGGAACTCAACAAACATTAGACCTCCTCTCCTCACCATCAGTTCACAATCTAAGTAAAGAAGGAAACTCTCTCTTGCTTCCTGGAACATCACCATTGTCCAGAAATCCATGCTTAGCACCATCACCCTGATGTTAAGGACACAGCTGTTGCTTCCACCATTCATCTGCCCTGGAAGACCAGACTCACAAAACATCCTCAACTGACCACATGCCAGCAAGCAACAGGTGCACAGGCAGAGTAAGTTTTTGGCTAATTAAAATTAAATAAATGGGCTGAGAGGCAGTTCCCCTAGGGGTATAGCCAGGGATAAAGAAATATAAAAAGTTCAATTAATTAAAAAAATTTCAAATAAGCTCAATTGCCTAGCTAAGAAGGAAGCCTCAGATTTAATTGCAGTCTCTTCTCTCTGAGCATTTTCCTCTTGTCCTCTGATATTCTTACATAATTTCCACAGCCTTCTCTTTTCACACCAGAAGTTGTCTCTTTCTCAATGTTTTACAAGATGATGTCAATTTCTCTTAATATCTCATCCAGTTTCTGAATCTCCTGGTTACCTTACTAACCGTTGCTTGTGCATGAGAGAGACCTCACTCATTTACTCACACATTCAACAAGCATCACAGTCACCTTCAGCTGTCTCTTCAGTGTTCATGAATGATGGGCCTCTCAACCTCTGTGATTCTGGAGAGGTAAGATAAGGCCATTCACCATACAAGATTAGCTTAATTCTGCACCTAGTTAGTGTTAATATAAATCATTCTTCATATTATTTCCTGATTACCTTCAATGAACTTTTTGTACTGATTTTTTTGAGACAGAATTTCACTAGTGGCAGCATCATAGCTCACTGCAATCTTGGATTCTTGGGCTCAAGTGATTTTTCTGCCTCAGCCTCTTGAATAGATGAGACAACAGGCATGCACCACTGTCCCTAGCTAATTTTTCTATTATTTTTAGTAGAGATAAGGTCTCAGTCTTATTCAGGCTGGTCTTGAACTCCTGAGCTCAAGTGATCTCCCTGCTTTGGCCTTCCAGAGGACTGGGATCATGGCATGGGCCATCACTCCTAGCCATTTTTGTACTATTTTGAATAATGTATTTTTCCTATGATATATCTGTTTATTGCTGGAAAAAGAGAAGACATGTTTGTTTGTGTTATGACTTAACCTTACCAAAATGCCTTATAAGTTGTAATAGCTTTCCAGTTGATTTTAGGCTACCAATTTTATCTGAAAATGTGATCAATCTAATTTTATACAAGATATGAAACTATGATTGCATTTTCTTCCTTAGTGGCATTGGTTTGAAATTTCAGAACACTGTTGGGTAGCAATAGTGACAGGCATATTGTCTTCTATAGGAGCTTCATAAAGATCCCTCAAATAATTTCATGTCAGGGCTGATATTAGCTCATGAACAAGGAAGATGTTTTACAATTGTTAAGAAATATAATTCTATTTATGGTTATCTCAAAACATTTGTATATATTAAGACAGTCATATTACATATAGAAAAATTTTTCTACATATTTTTGTACTATAATAAATAAATTACCAATATAAAATGTTCATTGCTTTCCTCTGTTGGGTTATACCTGATCATCATATTTACTATTCTTGACAAATTTATAAATATATTTTATAGCTACTTTGAGCTTTTTCCATTTCTGCTAATTAGAGTAATGAGTGTTTGGGGGAAGTTTTTGATTTTCTTTTTTTTACATGGCTGCTGTTATAGTAGGATATTGTCTTTTGGTATCAGTGTTAAAATGGATTCAGAAAATTTATTGATATTTATTTCACATGACTCCAAATACTTTTTATACATTGCAGATAAGTGGGATTTTAAAACTAATTTGACCTCTTGTCTTTCGTGAGAAATAAATGTGACTAATAATATAATATTTTTTTGATGATTAATCCATTGTACTTCTGAAAAATATTGATACCCTCATTCCCCTCTCCCCCACATAATATTTGTACACACTTATGTAACTTATATGATATTCGGTTACATGCATAAGATGTGTGATGAGCAAGTCAGGATATGTAAGGTGTTTATCACCTCAAATAATTATCATTTCAGTGTGCTGGGAAATTTTTAACTCCCCTCTTTTAGCTATTTTGAAATATTCAATACATTGCTGTTAATTAATCAAGAGTGTCAAAAACATCATGGCATTCTTACTATTTATGGAAATTATATATGGATCTGTGGCTTTTAAAATTATTATTGTTATAAAGGCATAAATAGAAAAGTAAAATAAAAAGCATATCAGAGAAGAAAAAAGACTGGCTGACCAAGGGTCAGGGAAGTTGAAGAGATGAAGTCAGCTTTGGAAAACTCACGCTGACAGAAGAGGCCATTAAAGCAAATGCATCATCCCATCAATGCATCAGGTTCCAGCAAAAATAGACTGTATTTCTGAGATGCCTGCTGATGATTCATTTAGTCTCCTTCTGCCTCTCTCTCTTGCAGATATTTCCTTAACATGGAGCCAGACAACGACACAGGGCTTCCAGTATTTCTCCTCCTGGGATTTTCTGAAAAGCCAGAATTTCAGCCTGTTCTCTTTGGGCTATTCCTGTCTTTGTATCTGGTGACTGTCTTTGGGAATCTGCTCATCATCCTGGCCATCATCTCAGACTCCCACTTGCACACCCCCATGTACTTCTTCCTCTCCAATCTGTCCTTTTCTGACATCTGTTTCACCTCCACCACGATTCCAAAGATGCTGGTGAACATCCAAACACAGAGCAAATCCATCACTTATGTAGGCTGCATCACCCAGATGTACTTTTTTACAGTTTTTGGACTTTTGGACAATTTACTATTGACAGTTATGGCCTATGACCGCTTTGTGGCCATCTGTCACCCCCTGCTTTACATGGTCATTGTGAACCCCATGCTCTGTGTCCAGCTGCTTGTCCTCACCTGGCTCATCAGCGTGCTGGGGGCCCTTCCTGAGAGTTTGACAGTGTTGCAGCTTTCTTTCAGCGCAATTGCTGAAATTCCACACTACTTCTGTGAGCTCCCTGAGATCCTCCAACTCTCCCACTCAGACACCTTTGTCAGTAACGTTGTATTATACATCGTGACGGGTGTCATGGGCTTCTTTCCTCTTGCTGGGATTCTTTTCTCTTATTTTCAAATTGTTTCTTCTGTCCTGAGGATCTCAAAAGCAGGGGGGAAGTATAAAGCCTTTTCCACGTGTGGGTCTCATCTTTCCGTTGTATGCCTTTTCTATGGGACCTGTCTGGGAGTCTACCTCAGTTCCACATGGTCACATGCTTCTCAGACAGGGGTGTTTGCCTCAGTCCTGTACACTGTGGTCACCCCCATGCTGAACCCTTTCATCTATAGCCTGAGGAACAAGGACATAAAGGGGGCCCTGAGAAAGCTTCTATGCAGCCTGACAACCTCCCAGTGATAGCAGAGACATGCCTGGACAAGTGTAATCAAAGGCAATGGAACAGACCACTTAATTGTGTGAACTCTGAGGTTTTCTTGCCTGGGTTCTAACAGCAAAGCTCTGCTTACAATAGTTATTAAAAATGAATAAATATTCTTTTGTTAAGGGTATCTCCAAGTCATTTGTCTATTTTGTATTTTTTTAAAGACTATTTTTCATATGTAGGAGTAATTAAAATTTTTGTTATACGGGGTGTCCATAAAGTTAGTGTGAAATTTATTATGTTAAACTATTTTAGATTGCACACAAACTTTTATGTCCACCTTGTATATATGAGGGCTGTCAAGAAAGTATTCAGCCATTGTTAATATAACAAATGTCTTTGTTTTTCATATTACATGATTTGATACTTTCCAGACAGTCCTCATAGATACAGAGGGTTCTAAAAAAAAAAAGTACGCACATTTTAAGAAAGGAAAAAATGTATTAAAATTGTAATACTCAAGTAATGTTTGACTTTTGCAATTACAAGAGGTACAAGATACAATCTATAAGACAATAAACCAGTATATATGAGGGTGATTACCAAAATTTTGAGATACAGAATAATCAAGAAACATAAAACCTGCATAGATGGAAACAAATGAAGTCTTCCTAGCAACACCAGTAAGCTGAGCAAGTTGAAACTTTCAGAGATGAATCAGAAAGGATGCTGTTGACTATGTTTCTTAGAAGTGAAATAATGGACCATAACACAGCATGTCTCGAAACTCTGGTACTTACCCACATGTTGCATATTATAATTTTTTGAGACCTTTTGTATATATATATAGAGAGAGAAATAGAGAAAGAGGTAGAGGAATAAAAGAGAGAGAAAGAGAAAAATACAGAGAGATAGAGAAAAAGAGACACAAGGAGATACTTTTTCGGATCAGTAGCCTCCCTTACCACTTTCCTCATGGGTTCCTTTGATGAACACACTGTTAAAATTTTGATAAAGTCTATTTAAAAAAAAAAAATTATCCTCCTTTTCTGCAGATCAGAGTTCTGGCTGTGATTTGTTTGTGTTATCTGCTCAGGGTCTCACAAGGTCGGAGTCAAGTTCTTATCCATCCTGTGTTTCCATCTATACCTCAAGATTCTCCTCTTCATTCAGGTGTCAGCAGAATTTAATTCTTTGTATCTGTTAAGACTGTGGCCCCCTTACCTTGCCGGCTGTTGGATAAGGTTCACACTTAAACCTTACAGGCTGTCATCAAGTTCTATACATGTTGTATTTTGGACTGAATATTGTGTCTCCGTCCCTGAACTGTATGCTAAAATATAATCCCCAATGTGATGCTACTGAGAGGTAACTAGGCCACGAGGGTAGAACCCACACGATGGGATAAGTTCCTGCAGTAAAAGAGAGCAGAGGGCTAAGCTTGCTGACTCCTTTTCTGCCATGTGAAGACACAACGAAACGTCAGCACTCAGCATCTCAGAAGAGGACACTCACTAGATCCCAAACATGGTGGCACCATTTCAGATGTCCAGGCCTCAGAACTGTGAGAAATTACTTTCTGTCATTTTGTTAGAGCAGCCAGAGATGACCAAGACATTGGCTTTCTCAGCATGTGACGCCTTACTGCTTAGAGGTCAATGGCAGAATCTCTCCCATCCTGTGAATTTCTTCCTTGATGAAGGCTCCAGCCTCTTTGAAGGGTCCATCTGACATGGTCAGGTCAAGCCAGGTAAATTCCCTTTTGATTAATTCAGAGGGATCACATTGAGACCTTAATTATAAGTCTAAGGGGCCCTCTCAGAACTCTTCCTCAACCCACATTAATAAATTAATAAATTGGAGGATTTGGTAATGTTAAGATGCCAGTTCTTGTTAAACTGATCTGTAGATGTGGTGAAAAACAAATAAATATTACAAGGGTTATTTGATAAAAATTGACAACCATGTCTAATATTTACATAGAAGTGCAAGTAATCTACAAAGGCCAAAATAGTGTTGAAAGAGAATGAAGTTGAAAGCCTCACACTACTTGAATTCAACACTTAATGTTAAGGTACAATAATCAAAGTGCTGCTCATGCCTGTAATCTCAGCACTTTGGGAGGCTGAGGCAGAAGGATTTCCTGAGGCTAGGTTTTCAAGACCAGCCTGGGCAAAATAGCAAGACCTCATCGTTCAAAATTTTATTTTTCAAGAACTACCTGGGTGAGTGGCACATGCCTGTAGTGCCAGGTACTCAGGAGGCTGAGGCAGAAAGATTGCTTAAATCCAGGAGTTTGAAGTTACAGTGAGCTCTGATGATGCCACCACATTCCAGCCTGGGCAAGGTAATGAGAGCCTGTGTCTAAACAAAAAAGAGAGTGAGAGAAAGAGAGAGGTAAGATTGGTTAGGATATGTAGGATTTTATAGATTCTCTGTATCTGTTTATTTCTTGTTTGAGTGTAGTGATGTGCTTTCCAGAATTTAATACCCCAAGCAGAAACTTGTGTTTTTAACCTTTTATGTGATTTGAGAGGGAAGAGACAGCCAGAGAGAATGAGTACTTCTCTAATGCCTAGTAGAGAAACAGTATGATTTTCTCCTCACCATACAATTTGATTCCTCATTATTTCATTCCTAATTTTTTTTTATTGAATGGTAACTATATTCATTCCTAAATTTTGAATTGCAAACTATTTGAGTTCAGAAAGCAAGTAATATACAATTACTTTGATTACCATTCTTTTTTTTTATTGAATGATAACTATGTACATTAATGCACTTCTGGGGTGCAGTGTGGGGTTTTCATATGCAATCTGAAATACTTCCATCAAACTGGTCAACACAGCCTTCA
>NW_003852862.1:6364-12124 GCF_000181295.1 Otolemur garnettii | reverse complement strand
GATATCAAACCCCAGTTCATCTCAATATAAAAAGAACACCTCCTAGACACATTGTAATGAACCTAGCCTTATTACCAGGTCACAATAAAAGAGAAAATTCTGGAAACAGCCAGGAGTAAGCACCAACTGATCTGATGGGAGGATCCATCAGGGTAACAGTAGACTTTTCAGCTGAAACTGTTCAAAACAGAAGAGAGTGTTCATCTACCTTCACCTTTCTTAAATAAAACAACTTCTAGTCCAGGATTCTGTATCTTGCCAAAATAAGTTTCGTATTTGATGGAAAAATCACATATTTTACTAACATGCAAACATTAAGGAAATTTGCCACAACAAGATAAGCCCTGCAGGAAGTACTCAGAGTACTCAATACTATTCTTCACACTAACCATCACAATGGACCACCCACAAGGTAGACACCCAGAAACCAAAAGACCAAATATACCTTCCACAATAGTGGAAGGGACAAAACTAAGCAGTAGGACTTCACAAAATACAACAACCAGCACTCCACCATACTTATCAATTCCCTCTCTTTCTGTTTTTTAGATGTGAGCATCTAATGTGATAAATTTCCATCTTAGGACTGCTTTTGGTAGCTTGTGGTTTCATTGTTGTTATGTTCAAGGAATCTAATGATTTTCTTCTTTACTTCCTCCTTGACCCAGTTGTCATTCAGCATAAGGTTGTTTAATTTCCATGACTTTGTGTGGGGATGAAAGTTTGTGAATGGCTTGAATTCCTCACTGAAGAGGCACTGTGTTACAAATATGAATCTTTGCATTGTTTCAGCAAAAGCTTCATGAAGCCAAGGCATTTGGTAACCATTGTTTTCCATCAAGAGAGCACAGTTCACTTCCTGGATGAAGAGGGCAATAGCAATTTTATGAAGATATCAAGGTCTGTATTCCCATCATCAGTTAATGCTTTGGAGATCCAAGGAACCTAGTCAAGATAGGTTCTTCAGTTTAGAGTTTGGAGAAAATTTTCGCTCAGAGTTGAGTTCAAGTCTTAACAGGTTAGATTGCGGGAAGGCAAACATGTCCATAGAGAAGGAATAAAAAATACTGGATGCCCCTCATGTTTATTCTGGTATCCTGGGAACAGAGAATGCAGAGAGAATATTCCTTTTGGTGCGGGGCAATGTCCCAGAGGGAAATGATGTGCACAGGGGTGGAATAACAAGCAGGAAATGTGCTAATGAGCAGAAATACAAAACTGGAAATATCTCCCCTGCTGTTGTCCCGCTACATACGCAGCCGTGGGCTGGACGGGACATGGGTATTCCTTCTAGAGACCTAACTCTGGCTCAGGTACCAATGCTCCTCTTTTCCCTTTTGCTTTGTCTTAGGACTGAACTTCTGTCCCCATCATTGGCCTTCCAGGGTGGAATTCTTGGTTCCGACTGGAGACCTTCCTTTCAGACAACCCATCAAAGTGAGTCTGAGAATCCAATAGGTACTGTAAGAAAGGGTCAAGGAGAATGGAAGCCATGAACAACATACCCTTGGAGTTACCTGAGAGCCCGTCTAGACTAGCCCAGAGTGGAGAGATTGCTGTGGCTGTTTGCTTATGTGCTTACTAGATTAGGTAATTGATTCTTATATTTACTTAGGAGGCTAAGAGCAGAAGCAGACATTGAACTCGGCAATGAAGGGTGATAGTTGACAATTAAGTAATGGTAATGAAAGTCTTATTAGAAAGGAAATTGGGACATTTAAGATAGTTCCAGTGAAAGTAGAACATATGACCAAGGGTCTTAGCAACCTTAGTGGAGAAGAAACAAGAGTATTTGCTGTGGAGGGTTATAAACAGAAGTGAGGGCGTTTGCTTTTTATTTTAAACATGGGCATATTTAGGTATGTTTCTTATTGATGAGAAAGATCCAGACCAATGAATTCTTCCCAAATATTAATACTACCTGACAACAGCAGTTCGTGAGACACACATATTTCAGTGTCATCTCTCACGCTGGATATTCAAATGAAATATAACATTTATATACTAGGTGAAAAGTAAAATGTTAATGACTTTTACATTGCAATTACTTACAATTCTGTGAGGCTGAATTTACTTATGTGTTTGTTAGACATATAACACTCTATTGAATATTGTGTGTGTTCTTTGCTTTTGTGTGGTTGCTTTTAAGTGTTTTTAATTCCTGTTTTTTTAATTGCATTCTTTAAACATCTGAATTGCAGTTTCTCACCAATTTCAGCATTTGTCATTTAGTTCTTTTATGTAACTAACAATATATTTGAAGGTGATGCATGAACATTTATACATTTGGCATAGCAAAATCCATCTATCAGGCATATTCTGCTCCCCTAGTTGTTTTAACTTCTTTTTTTCCCAAAGTCTCAAAAAATAAACAACTAATATTTATAAATAAAAATAGAAGATGATTTCAAAAAACAGATCATGCCAAATCTTATAGATAATAGAAAAAGAAGAAATACTTCAAAATCACTCTTCTACATCTGGATATGGCTGATATTAAAATTAGAAAAAATATATTATTATAAAGGGAAATTACAAACATGTTTCACTTATAAATGAGGATGCAATATCCTAAACAACATACTAACAAGTTGAATTAAAAATTATTGTTCAAATAATGTACTTTGGTCAAAATTAAATCTAGTTTATGTGAAAATTAGTAACTATTTTCTTTTCCTTTTTTTTTCCTTTCCCTCATTCCCTCCCTCCTCTCTCTGTCTGCTCTTCCCTTCCCCCAATCCCCACCAAGTCATTACTTGTCATTAATTGTCCTCATATCAAAGTTGAATACATACGATTCCTGCTTCTCCATTCCTGTGATGTTTCACTAAGAATAATGTGTTCCACCTCCATCCAGGTTAATTCAAATGCTGCAAAATCTCCATTTTTTTAATGGCTGAGTAGTATTCCATGGTATACATATACCACAGCTTGCCAACCCATTCCTGAGTTGAGGGGCAGTTAGGCTGTTTCCACATTTTAGTGATTGTAAATTGAGCTGTGATAAACAGTCTAGTACAAGTGTCTTTATAATAAAAGGTGTGTTTTTTTTTTTTTCCTTCTGGATAGATGCCCTGTAATGGGATTGCAGGATCAAATGGGAGGTCTAGGTTGAGTTAGATTGAGTTCTTTGAAGTTTCTCCATACTTCCTTCCAAAAAGATTGTACTAGTTTGCAGTCCCACCAGCAGTGTAAAAGTGTTCCTTTCTCTCCATATCGCCTAATTGTTTAATAAATGTAAAAAGGTCTTCTGTGTGATTTGGCTGAAAACACCCAGTCTCTTATACATACATTTCCAATTTGTTTCCTTACCTCTGTTATTACTAATTGTGCCTTTTGGCTTTTTGTATTACATCTATTTCTAGAAGTTGTACATCTTTGGCCATCATTTTAAAATCATTCCTTATCATCTGATTAAAATGACATGTGGGTTTTCTCTTAGGGGAGATTTTGTCACCCAGGGGACATTGATCAATGACATACCTGGCTTTCAACCTGGGGCTGGGGTTGATAGAGAACAGGGAAGCTGAGAAACATAATACAATGCATAGGGCAGACCCCATCACAATAAATGACCTGCCCAAGAACTTCAGTAGTGCTGAGATTGAGAACTTCAACTTAAAGAATATCTTTATTTTTATTATTTATGGCTATAACTAGATTGTTTTCCCAAGATCTTGTAACACACACATATTTCTGCCAGCAAAATTAGAGAGTACTCCTTTGCTACCTATTTAAAAGTTCCTTCACCATTCATTGTGGCAGCTAAATTATTGCATAGGCTGAATTGTTTGAAAGAGACTTCTTATTTCAGATTATTATTGGGTTTGAGCAAATATTCACATATATGATTATTATTTTGATTTGGTTATTATTATACACCAAGTTTTCTGCAGTCATCACCATTTCAAGTGAATTTTATGCATTCTTGTTTCTTCATTAACTTTTAAAAGGATATTTCTGGTTATAAAAAGTTTTTACTTTTTATATATTCTCCTACTTCTGTTTCTTGCCTTAGTTAAGATGGTTTGCCTATATGTAGAGTTTACATGTAATTTTCTATATGTTCATCTAACAAGTATTGTTTATTTTTAGCATAAGTTCTTTAAACATGATATCTCTTTGCTATGAAATGAGACTGGGAAAAACTTCACTGTCTTCCAAGTACATAGCCATTTATGCCAGCTTTTATTCAATAATTTAAACTTTTCCAACTAATTTGAAATACAGCCTTATCATACATTAAATATTCATATACACTGAGACTTACTTCCTGGTTCATTCAATAAATGAGTATCTGCTATGTGCCAGAACATTCTAGGTAAATTATATAATTCTATGTCTATGTTTTGCTAGTTAAAAAATTAATCCATTTAGATAGCATTAAATTATTATTATTCTATAACTTATTTCAGTTAATTTATGTTCCATCCAATTTTGTTTAATACAGTATTTTTTATTTTTTTATTCCTTATCACTTTATGTATTCTTTTTACTGCAGGTTATGGTGAGGATACAAACAATTAGGTTACAATATTTACATTTCTTAGGTAGAGTCCTTCTTGTAGTTGTGTCCCACACCCAAAAGGTGTGCCATATACCCTTATATTGTGCCTATTAAGTGGGAGCACACCAGTCTCCTCCCTACTTCCCCTCTCCCCTCTCTCTTTTATCCCCCCTCCCCCTAACTTGAATTAATTTTTTCTCTCATGTGGATGTGTATTAGATCAACTACTGCCTTCCTATTAATATTGAGTACATTGAATATTTGCTTTTCCATTCTGTGATACTTTACTAAGTCAAACATGTTTCAATTCCATCCAGGTTAATGCATATGATGTAAAGTTCTCATCTTTTCTATGGCTGAATAGTATTCCATGCTATACATATACCACATTTTGTTAATCTATTCCTGCATTGAGGATGTTTTCACACCTTGGCAATTGTAAATTGAGCTGTTATAAACAATCTAGTGCAAATGTCCTTATAATAAAATGATTTTTTCTTCTTGGCAGATCCCTTGGTAATGGGATTGCAGGATCAAATAAGAGATCTTTACAGATTCTCTGTACTTCTTTTCAAAAGGCTGCATTAGTTTACAGTTCCAACAACACTATAAAAGTGTCCCTTTCTCTCCACACCTGTGCCGGCTTCTGCAAATTTGAGACTTTGTCTTGAGGGCCATTCTCACTGGGATCAGGTGATATCTCAGGGTGGTTTTGATTTGCATTCTTCTGAAGATTAGAGACAATGAACAGTTTTTTATGTTTGTTAGACATTCATCTGTCTTCCTCATATCCCTTGCCCCATGATAGACAGAATTGTTTGCTCTTTTCTTGTTGATTAATTTGAGTTCCCTGTAGATTCTAGTTATCAAGCCTTTGTCAGATTCATAGCATGCAAATATCTTCTCCTATTCTGAAGGTTGTCTATTTGCTTTAATTCTTGTGTTCTTAGCTGTGCAGAATATTTTCAGTTTAATTAAGTCCCATTTGTTTACTTTTGCTATTGTTGCAATTGCCACCAAAGCCTACATCATAAAATCTTTCCCCAGGTTGACATCTTCTAGAGTTTTTTTCTAGGATTTTTATCATTTCATGTCTTAGATTTAAATCTGTTATCCATCTTGAGTCAATTTTTGTGAGTAGCAAAAAGTGTGGGTTCAGTAGTTATCCACTTCTCCTAGAACCATTTATTTAATAGGGATTCTTTTCCCCATGTATGTTTTTGTTTGATTTATCAAGATCAGATGACTATAGG
>NW_003852862.1:5143-6169 GCF_000181295.1 Otolemur garnettii | reverse complement strand
TATGGTTTCATAATTCTCTTTGTAAAAATCCTTCACCTTTTGTTAGGTATATTTCTAGGTATTTCATTTTCTTTGAAGCTACTGTGAAGGAATTATGTTTTTGATTAGCTTCTCAATTTGCTGTTGTTGGTGTATATAAACGCTACTGATTCATGGACATTGATTTTGTACGCTGAAATATTATTGCATTTTTTGATCACTTCTAGGAGTCTTGCAATTGAGACTCTGGGATTCTCTAAGTATACGATCACGTCATTGGCAAAGAGCAAGAGTTTGATCTCTGCCCCTTTTTGGATGCCTTTTATATCCTTCTCTTGCCTAGTTACATTGGCTACAACTTCCAGAACCATGTTGAATATAATAGTGGTGATAGAGAAGTGGTGATAGAGTAAATCTTTGTCTGAATCCCATTTTAAGTAGAAAAGCTTTCAGTTTTCCTCCATTCAGTATTACTTTAGTTGTGGATTTGTCATATATGGCTTCAATCAATTTAGGAAATGTGCCACCTATGCCTATTTTCTTAAGTGTTTTATTAGAAAATGATATTAAATATATTAAATGCTTTTTCTTTATCTATTGAGAGGATCATATGGTCTTTGTTTTGCTTCTATTGATATGGTGGATTACATTTATGGATTTGCATATGTTAAACCAGTCTCGTATCCCTTAGATGAAGCCTACTTGACTATGATAGGTAATGTTTTAATGTCTAGAAATCATCTATTGGCTAAGATTTTATTGAATTTTGCATTGATATTCATTAGTGAAATTTATGTGTAGTTCTCTTTTTTAGTTGGGTACTTTACTGGTTTTTGTATCAGGGTAATGTTTGCTTCATAGAACATTATGGGGAAGGTTCCTTCCTTCTCAAAGTTTTGGAATAGTTTCTGCAGTATAGGTACAAGCTCTTCTTTGAAGTTTTGATAGAATTCTGGTGTGAAGCCATCTGGTCCAGTGCTTTTTGTTGTTGGAAATTTTTAATTGTTTATTCAATTTTGGCGCTCAATATTGGTCTGTTCAAGAAAT
>NW_003852862.1:3229-4629 GCF_000181295.1 Otolemur garnettii | reverse complement strand
ATGTGTTGTCATTTCCCATTTTTGTTTTTGATTGAGGTTATTAGAGATTTTACTTTTCTGTTTCTAGTTACTATGACCAAAGGTTTATCAATTTTGTTTATATTTTGTATTATTTAGGAGTCATTGAGGGTATAAAGAATTAATTTACACGGATTGTAGGTAAAGTCCTTCTTGTAATTGTGTCCTACCACCAACAGGTGTGCCATACATCATAACCCCCTATCTCCCTCTTTCTTCCCCTTTCCCCAATCTCTTATTCCCCTACCCTCAACCTTGTATGAGATCATCTACTACTTTCATATTAGAATTGAGTACATTGGATTCTTGTGATACTTTATTAAGAAGAATGTGTTCCACCTCCATCTAGGTTAATACAAAACATGTAAATTCTCCATCGTTTTTAATTGCTGATAATATTCCATGATATACATATACCACAGCTTGTTAATTCATTCCTGGGTTGGTGGAAATTTAGGTTGTTTCCACATTTCGGCAATTGTAAATTGAGCTAGGATAAACAGTCTAGTGCAAATGTCCTTATGATAAAAGGATTTTTTCTTCTGGGTAGATGCCTAGTAATCAGATGGCAGGATCACATGGGAGGTCTAATTTGAGTTCTTTGAGAATTCTCTATACTTCCTTCCAAAAAGGTTGTATCAGTTTTCAGTCCCACCAGCAGTGTAAAAGTGGTCCCTTCTCTCCACATCCACACCAGCATCTTCAGCTTTGAGACATAGTGATGTGGGCTATATTCTCACTAGGGTTAGTTGATATCTTAGGGTGATTTTTATTTGCATTTCTCCGATGATCAGGGATGACGAGCATTTTTTCAAATATTTGTTAGCCATTTGTCTGTTCTCATAAGAGAAGGTTCTGTTCATATATCTTTCCAAGAAGTAGATGGGTTGTTTACTTTTTTCTGTTGATTAATTTGACTTCTCTGTAGATTCTAGTTATCAACCGTCTGTCAGATTGATACCCTGCAAATATCTTTTCCAATTCTGAAGGTTGTCTTTTTGCTTTACTTGTTACATCCTTAGCTGTGCAGAAGATTTTCAGCTTAATTAGGTCACATTCATTAATTTTTATTGTTGTTGTGATAGCCACTGAAGTCTTTGTCATAAAATCTTTCCCCAGTCCAACATCGTCAAGAGCTTTCCCCACACTTTCTTCTAAGATTTTTAGTGTTTTGTGTCTTAGATTTAAGTCTCTTATTGATCTTGAGTCAACTTGTAAGGGGTGAAAATTGTGGGTCAAGTTTCAGTCTTTTACATGTGGTTACCCGATTCTCCCAGCACCATTTGTTGAATAGGGATCATTTTCCCCACTGTATGTTTTTGTTTGGTTCATCAAAGATCAGATGGCCAGTAGAGACTGGTTTCATCTCTTGGTTTTCTATT
>NW_003852862.1:0-2428 GCF_000181295.1 Otolemur garnettii | reverse complement strand
TCTGGTTCCAGCTCTCAGTGGAAAAGTTTTCACTTTTACACCATTTAGTATGATGTTAGCTGTGGGTTTGCTGTAGATGGCTTCAATCATCTTAAGAACTGTGCCACCTATACCTATTTTCTTAACTGTTCTTGTTAGAAAAAGATGTTAAATTTTGTCAAATGCTTTTTCTGCGTCTATTGGAAGGATCATATAGTCTTTGTTTTTGCTTTTATTGATATGATGTATTACATTTATGGATTTGCATATGTTAAACCAACCTTGCATCCCTTTGATGAAGCATCATAATGTATAATTTTTTTAAGGGGTAGCTGAAAGGTATTATCTAACATTTTGTTCGGTATTTTTGCATCAACATTCATTAGCAAAATTGGTTTGTAGTTCTCCTTTTTAGTTATGTCCTCTCCTGGTTTTGGAATCAAGGTAATGTCTGCTTTATAGAGCATATTGGGGAAGGTTCTTTCTTTGTCAGTGTTTTGGAATAGGTTCTGCAGTATAGGTACAAGCTCATTTTGGAAGGTTTGCTAGAATTCTGATATGAAACTCTCTGGTCCTGGGCTTTTGTTGTTGTTGTTGTTGGAAGATTTTTATTGTTTCTGCAATCTCAGTGCTTGATATTAGTCTGTTCAAGATATCTATATCTTCCTGGTTAAGTCTAAGAAGATGGTATGATTCCAGGTATTGGTTCATTTCCTCCACATTGTCAAATTTCTGGGCATAAAGTTTTTGGTAGTAGTCAGAAATAATCTCTTGTATCTCTGTGGTATCAGTTGTTTTTCCCCCCTTTTCATTTCTGACTGAGGTTATTAAAGATTTTACTTTTCTATATCTGATTAATCTAGCCAATGGTTTATTGATTTTACATATCTTTTCAAAGAACCAACTTTTTGTTTCATTTTCTGAATGATTCTTTTATTTTCAATTTCATTTATATCTTATTTAATTTTGATTAGTTTTTTCTTCTGCTATATTTGAGATTGCATTGCTCTTCCTTTTCCATTTCTTTAAGATGATTCATTAGGTTATTGATGTATTTTCTTTCTATTTTTTGGATGTAGACACTTAATGTTTCTTTCTTAGGACTGTTTTTGCAGTGTCCCACAGGTTTTGGTAGTTTGTATCTTCATTGTTGTTGTGCTCAAGGGAGTAAGTGATTTCCTTTTTTACCTCTTACTTGACCCAACTGTCGTCAGCATAAGGTTGTTTAATTTTTCCATGCCTTTGTGTAGGGATGACAATTTTTATTAGAGTTGAGTTCCACCTCTATTGCCTTGTGGTCTGAGAAGATACAAAATGTAATTTTAATTCTTTTGATTTTCTTGAGATTTGATTTGTGTCCTAAAGTATGATCTACTTTAGAGCATGTTCCATGGGTTGATGAGAAGAACATATATTTTTTAGTGGTCTATATATGTCTATTAAGTACAATTTTTTTAGGGTCATATTTAAGTCCCTTGTATCTATGTTTAGTTTCTGTTTAGAGACACCATCCAGCTCTGTAAAAGGAGTGTTAAAATTCTCTGCTATTTTGGTGTTGTAGGGCATCATATTGCTCCGATTAATTAAGGCCTGTTTCAAGAATCTGGGAGCACTTAAGTTGGGTGACTTTTTTGACTTTAGTTGCTTTAAATATGCTTGTATCTGAAAATAAGATTGCCACCCCTCTTTTTTTCTGATTTCTATTTGCCTGAAAATTTTTCTTTCATCCCTTAACCCTAAGTTTTAATTTGTCCTTTGAGGTTAGGTGTATTTCCTGCATATAGCAAATGGACGTGTTTTTTTCATCCAACCAGCCAGCCTATGTGTCTTCCTTGGTGAATTCAAGTCATTAACATTTATTGAGATAATTGCTAAGTGTGGTGGAGTTCTATTCATCCTACTTTTTAAATTAAATCATAAACACATAGATCATGCAAATCAAATCTACTTTGAGATATCATTTAACTCCAGTAAGAGTAACCCACATAACAAAATCCCAAAACTATTCATCTTATTTTGTGAAAGTCCTTTGCTTGGTTTTATCTTTTACATCATTGTGGAAACTAGATTTTGCCCTTTAGTTTCTGGGTATTTACTTTGCTGGTGGTGGTCCATTGTAATGGTCAGTGTGGAGAATTGGTCTAAGTATTTCCTGTAGAGCTGATCTTGTTGTGGTGAATTTCCTCAATGTTAGCATATTAGTGAATGATTTGATTTCTCCATTGATTTTGAAGTTTAGTTTATCAGGATAAAGAATCTTGGCTGAAAATTGTTTTGTTTAAGAAAGCTAAAAGTAGGGATTCTGGGAAGATGGCCGACTGGTAGCAACCCTGGTCAGAGGCTCCTGAACAAAGGAAGAAAAACTGGTTGGAATCAGAATCTATGAAGTCAAAGATGGGGGGCTGAGCCCAGAAAGAAGTTCGGCAAGCTATAAATCCAAGGAAGATCA
>NW_003852861.1:58698-62771 GCF_000181295.1 Otolemur garnettii | reverse complement strand
ATGAGAGATTTTCAATAGTTGAGAAAAAGGCTTATTTCCATTTCTAAATTTACTAACTGCATATGTAATGCCCAATTATTTGATGGATTTTAGTGATTTTGCAACTCCCTCTGAGAAACGGTCTTCTTGTATGTGGAGTAGCTTGAGGACTAGAAAATCCATATTCACATCTATTTAAGACTTTTTGGAACTCATACACTTCTGATTTAACATGCTCATAGTAAAATACATCTCCCATTTTCTCTCCCTCCAGCGCCTGCTCACCTCCATTCTATGCCTGCTTCTATGAGTTTAACTATTTTCTATTTCACATGTGAGTGATATAGTTTGAATTCTTGTCTCTTTTTTGCCTTTTCCTGATGATTAGTGATGTAGCCCACCTTTTCCTATATCTGTTAATCATTTGCTTGTCTTCTAGGAGAATTGTCTATGTATGTCTTTTTGAAATTTTTATTATTTGTTTATCTTATTTATTTATTTTTGAGACAGAGTCTCACTATGTTGCCCTGAGTAGACTGCTGTGACATCACAGCTTACAGTAACCTCTAACTCTTGGGCTTACGTGATTATCTTGCCTCAGTCTGCCAAGTAGCTGGGAATATAGGCGGCCTCCACAATGCCTGGCTATTTTTTTGTTGCAGTTGTCATTGTTGTTTAGCTGGCCCAGGCTGGTTTCTAACCCACCAGCCCTGGTGTATGTGGGCGGAGCTCTTTCCACTAAGCAACAGGCACCGAGAATTTTTGTAATTTTTAATGCAGTTATATTGTATACTCTCTACTATTCAATCATATGATATCCTTGCTTATTTCTGTTATTAACTTTTATGAAATATATGGTTTGCAAATATTTTCTCCCTTTACCTAGGTTGTCTTTTCATCTCATCGTTTTCTTTGTTGTGCATGACTTTTTTTTTTTTTTTTTTGCCCTTGGTGTCCTTGATCCATTTAGAGTTTTTATATAAGGTAGAAGATAATCTCCATTCTTTTGCCTGAGTCTATCCAGTTTTCCCTACATCATTTATTGTATTGTTTCCACGTTGTATATTTTTGATCACCTTATCAGTAATTAGTTGGCAGTGTAGGTGTGGGTTTATTTCTGAGTTCTCTATTATGCCCCATTGGTATGCAAGTCTGTTTATATGCCAGTGCTATATTGTTTTGCTTGGTAGGTTGTGGTCATATAATTTGAAGTCTGGAAGGGTTATGTGTCCAGCTTTATTCTTCTGGCTTAAAATTGTTGATCTTTCATGGCCTTTGTGCTTTCCCATGAACTTTTAGACATTTTTTTTCCCTATATCTTTGAAAAATGTCAATGGAATTTTATAGGGATTGCATGGCTTATGTTGAGTCCAATGCGTAGAACAGATATTTTAAAATATTAAGCCTTCTAGTCTATAAACATGGATTATTTATTTATTTTTGTCTACTTTCATTGCTTTTATCAATGTTTTATAACTTTTGGTAACTTGAAGATAAGTCTATCCTTCAGTGTTAATTCAACTCCCATGACAATTTCTGGTGCTCACGGCTTATGCTGCTCTTTGTAATGCACCTGGGCCTCCTTAGAAAGCTTCTTGGCTTCCGTCCTTCAGGTGCCTCTCTTTACCCTCCCAGTCTGTAGCATCAGGATCCTCTGGAGATGGCGCACACAGCCTTGAAAAGCACATGTTCTGGGGTTCTGTTCAGAGCAGATGAGATGCTCCTGTCACCCTTTATCTAGCATCATCATTCTCCATAGCTGGTATCATGACATGACATTTTCGATACTCAGTCCCTCACCTGGACTAAGATCTAGTAGTATTCAGTAGCACAACAGGGTGATTATAATTAACCATCAGTATTGTGTGTATCGAAATAACTAGAAGTATTAGAACGTTCTTACTGCAAAGAAAGAGAAATGCAAAATAATATAAATAAAATAAAATAAAACAAAAATAAAAAGAAAGAGAAATGCTTGAGGTGAGGCATACTCCAATTACCCTGAATTTATCATTGCACTTTTTACACGTTATCAAAATGTCACATGTGCCCTGTAAATATGTACAACTCTTATGTATTCAAAACAATTACAAATAAATAAAATCAGAAAAGAGGACTTTGTTTTGTTACTTGATGAATCTCTAATTCTTAGAGTTGTGTCTACACTACTGTATTAATGACTCTTAAATATTTGAGATAAATGTTTAGCAGGTGGAAAAATTTGATTCTGCAAAGATATAATTGCATCCTTCTGACTTTACTGGGATAGATGTTTCTATTGCAGTCTTTGGTCCTCTGGCTGTACAGCCAAAGTACTGGATAACTTACTTCCAAAAGAAAGCTTTGAACAAGTACAATAAGAAGGTGATAAATTCATTTATTCCAAATGGGGAAAATGCATCTTACTTGATAATATTAACTTCCCTGCCATGTTGTTGAAAAAAAGAAAAAACTTGAAGAGTAGGATTGTTGCAATATGAGATATTCTCTTTATGGTGTTACCTACATACAAAATAATAAACAAGAAAAATGTGATTATTGTTGGGAAAATACATACAAATAAAATCTGCCAGAAAATTTTCTTCACAAATACAAGTAACAACTGAGCAGTTGTATTGTTTACATAAGCATTAAACCAGACTGAAATACACATCACAGGCAATTTGCTGATGAAATTAGCACATCACAAATATTCCACTGATGAAATTTCAAAGATAGAAAGACATCTTTCCCACTCATCTAGTGAGCCAGATAGAATCCATTATATGCATGTTCTCAAAAACAAATGGATAGGTAGCTTGTTCTTTATTAAGATTTGACAGCATCATTTGCTACACATCTTTCTTCTCACATTTATCTCGTAATTGGGGTGGCCATTTATGTTAGTTAACTACCTCTTTCTGGAGAAAAACAGAATTTCTCCGACTCCTATGACAAGTAGATAACCACCACGTGGAGCCAGATACTTGGTTAACATGCACAGTGACAGGGAGATGAGGCTCTATCTTCTTTGGTGTTTGTTTCAAACTTTTGGCTCCCAGACCCTTAAGAAAGTCATTCCTGGGTTATATATCTGGTATGTAGCTTTTTAAAAGATTTGTATACATATCAAAAGGACAGTAAAAGGGACAGAGAAAAATTAACAAGTATTCTTCAAAAAGAATACTGCTTAGATTAACAAGCAGTGGTATATGTATACCATGGAATACTATTCAGCCATGAAAAAGATGGAGGCTTTACATCTTTTGTATTAACCTGGATGGAAATGGAACACATTACTCTTAGTAAAGCATCACAAGAATGGAGAAGCTAGAATTCTATGTACTCAATTATGATAAGAGGACAATTAATGACTTAGTACATTGGTAGGGGGTAGGGGAAAAGGAGAGCAGAGAGAAGAAAGGAGGGAGAGCACAGGGGTCATGGGTGTGTGACACACCTTTTGGGGTGGGACACAATTATAGAGGAACTTTACCTGACAAATGCAATCAATGTAATCTGGTTCTTTGTACCCTCAATGAATCCCATAAAATAAAATAAAATAAAATAGACAGCTAAAGGAAAAAGAAACATTCTCCAAGTGCCTGGCACAGTGGCTCAAGTCTATAATTCCAGCACTCTGGGAGGCTGAGGCAGGTGGATTGCTTGAGCTCAGGAGTTGGAGACATGCCTGAGCAAAAGGAAGACTCCATGTCTACTAAAGATAGAAAAACTAGCTGGGTTGTGGTGAGCACCTACAGTCCCAGTTACTCAAGAGGCTGAGGCAAGAGGATCTCTTGAGCCCAGAATTGAGGTTGCTGTGAGCTGTGAGTCCACCACACTCTACCCACGGTGACAGAACGAGACTCTGTCTCAAAAAAAAAAAGAAAAGAAACAAAAAAATTCTCCAAAGAGGGAGGAAAAGGTCTGTCACTTTGGACAGCAGGAAAAAAGTCAATTGTTTAACTATAGTTTTGTATTTACCTTTCATAATGTTATGCTTAGAGATAATCTATAGTAATGTTTTTGAGTATTTCATACACATATTCTCATATTAATTTTATAAACTGAGAAAATAGTAGAACATTCTATTTTTATCCTACTTCAAAAATGTC
>NW_003852861.1:55560-58088 GCF_000181295.1 Otolemur garnettii | reverse complement strand
TGTGTGTTAGAACTGCTCATTAACTGGCCATAACCCACTGCATTAATTAAGATGTCTACTTCCTCTCCCATCAGTAGCTCACATGCTTCCCTGTCACAGACTCACCCATGATTTTACCCTTTTCTTAATTATTTTCAGGGCTATTCCATGTGATAGGACCAAAAAAACCAGTCATTGCCTTGGTGGGAGGAGAGGCTCTGTTGCCCTGCCACCTCAGCCCATCGATGGATGCTCAGCACATGGAGGTGATGTGGCACCTTAACCATATGTCAGAAGTGGTTCATTATTATGGAAATTTCCAAGATGATTTTCAGCAGCAGAGTCCAAAGTACCAAGGGAGAACAGAATTGCTCAAGGAGAATATCACCAAAGGGCAAGTGACCCTGAGGATCCGTCCTATTCATGTGTCAGATGAAGGAGAGTACAGCTGCTCTTTTGCAAGTTCCACACACTCTGATGAAGCACAGTTGGAAGTGATAGTCACAGGTGAGACCCTGAAATGAAAGATCTGGCAATTTGTAATACACTTCCAGCCCTAGATTGTTGAAATCGATGCTGGCCTATGTGCACAGAGGTGTCAGAATCTATACAAATGCAATAATAGAATGTCCACTGATAAATCAGTTGAAATCTATCTATTCATTTTTTTCAACTTCTCCAGGTTGCAGAAGAAATATATTCACATCTCTTTTCCTTGATAATATAATTCCTTAAGGGGAGGTGTGAACAGGATGTATAGCATAGACTAATTCTGAGGAATTTGAAAAACACATCATAGAAATGTCAACCTCAATTCCAAGACTTAGAAGCAGCTGGACAGAGGCAGCAAGATTCTGACCCAACTCCACCAGGCCCTGGTTCTCTGCACCTCATCCCTGTCCACATTGAATGTGTCCTTGTCCCCCAAAAATATGGTCTTACCTACTCTTGCTATAACGTCCTTTTTGACTCAGAACCCCTGTGTGGGTTCATAGTATTATCTCTTAAGGCATTCCCCCCCTTCCTGCTAAGATGAAAGGATAAGGAAGGTTTCTATCTTCATATATGAACTGAACCAAAATCCATCTCTCTCTACAGATGTCAACAGACTCTGAATGAAAGCTTAGGTGATAAGTTTTTGAATAGAACCCTTGACAGTGGACCGTAAGAAAAACAAACTAAATCCACCAAAAGAAATCCAGTAACCTCAACAGGAAATATGTTACCTCTAATACCCTGACCTTTGTGTTAATATTCTTCTCTCCCATTCAGTGACAACCTCTGAAAGCCAAAAGCAAATAAGGAGAGGAGCCTTTGTTCATTGCACATATTCTGGACAGGCCATAGACACCCCTAGACTACAACTGACATGATAAATGGTGGGCACTAACACCTGGTTCTTCACAAATTACAGGAGGCTACTGAAAGAGACTTGCTGGAAAGTTTTAAATAGGTTTTTTTTTTTTTTTTTGTATTAGAGATTCTGTCAAAAAGACACTTTGTACATCTCTGAATTTAGTTTCTGCAATCTCATATAAAAATAGTTTTTGTTGTTTATAAAAGCCCTTATCCTTTAATAGATATGCTGAGGTTTTTTACAGCTAGTGTCTTGTCCATGCAAATGAGGGCTCCTCCCTCTGGAGCATTTTGTCCAGGAACCCCCAGAGTCCAAAGAGTGAGCCCAACTGTGCTCATCACCCATCAGGTGTCACTTTCTGGGTAGAGATTTTCACTCCACTCTGGTAATTTCCAGGGAAATCCAGGTCTGAGATGTCCACTTCTAGAGGATTTTAGAACATTTCCCAAATCTTAGGAAAAGTCTTATCAATGCTTTTGAACTTAGGAGCCAGGGTCTACCTTTGCTTCTTCAATAAGCAATATATCGTTTCTCTGGATCAGCTTGATTTGCCCCACCCCAGATGCTTCTGTTCTTAGCACACAGTAATCCTATCACTGCATAGAAAATGGTTTCCCACTGCTCTCCCATTTTTATCTCTGAATTCTTTAGAAGGAGGAATTTCCCTTCTGAAGATATTGGAAGCTACTCCAGCATCATGCTTATACCTGAGTTTGTTCCGAACTTCAAGATGGTTAATTAGTACACTCCGTAGAAGCTATTTTAAATTTCCTTTATCCCAGCAGGTGAGGTTCTATGATAAACCACTTACTTGACTTCACCAAATCAGAGATGCAAAGGTAGTTGTATTTTCTATCTGAGGAAAAATATTAAATTGAATTCAATGAAAATAAAATGAACAACACACATGAATTCTACTCACTGTTTATTAAGCGAATATGGCTCCACCATGCGAAAGACCTTTGGGTGACCTTCTCATGTCCCTTACTGGCAGGAGAAATATCCCAAATTTTAACCCCCTGCTCAGTACAGTATTGGCAGAAGCAGAAGTTCACAATTTACCCATGGGATAAATTCCCAATTCATGACATAATAGATCCTTGAAATGTACTTGGGCTATTGCTAATGCCTTCTGATCAATTACAATATAAGCTATAAAAATACTGCAATAAGTTGTCACCTACATGTTCTA
>NW_003852861.1:52563-54304 GCF_000181295.1 Otolemur garnettii | reverse complement strand
ATTCATTCATGTCAGCCTGTGCCATGGCAGCAGCCATCTAGACCTCAAGTGTGCCAGCTAAATCTTGCAAGAGTAGGGGAACCAAGAAACCTGGGTTTTGTCTAATACTAACACTTTTTGTTCCTTTTGACCACTCTTATTGACTGATATCTCAAATTAGATCATCAGTGGCTTATACATCACTTGAAAACCCTTTCCAAGCCTCTTAATATATACGCATCTTCCACTGCCCATTCTTTTTCCAGTTGACATTGGACCTCATTGTTTGTATAACGTAATAAGCATTTTTCCCAAGGTTATGCCTAATCTTAGCCTATGTATTCTATAACATAAACAGAATGGCATTATTTGAAGGAAAACTTTACACTTTTATCTGCACAGAATGTGGTAAATCAGTAAAATATGTATAAAACTTCTATATATTTACATTAAATGTAATTTAGTCTTTAGAAAATACAATCACTTTTTCCTCACTCCCACAGTTCATGAACTACAATAGGACATCCTTTTACATTGAAAAAGCCCAAGGGAAAAATGAAAATACAAATGTTTTATGTGTATTCTTAACTGATTAATTCTTTACGGTGAATAATGTGAATTTACTGCAAACCACAAAACACTTTGGCATAATCCTTACTCCAGCCTAAGAGCGGAGACTTATCCTCATTTTACAGAAATAGAATTGAGACATGAAGAGATGAAATCATTACCTGTACTCTAATTGTTAGGAATTGTCAACAGGGAGACTATCCTGACCCTTTGAGTCTAGAGTTTATTCTCATAGTCACCGTCCACCCCAAATAGTCAGTATTTTTGTACTACAATTTTCACAAAGAAGAGATCTGAGATTTATACGTGATAATTATTAAAAACATATTTACTGGTTCATAGGAAATGATTATAAAATTCTTTTTTAATTTTTTATTAAATCATAGTTGTGTACATTAATACTATCATGGGGTACAGTGTGTTGTTTCTGTATACAATTTGAGATACTTGGATTATAAAATTCTTAAGACACATTCTTTCTCTGCCTTTCTTTGATTTTCCCAGCCTCGGGTATAGATCCTCATATTCATATTGAACCTAGGAGCACCGAAGGCATTAAACTGACTTGCAAATCCAAGGGGTGGTACCCAGAACCTGAGGTCCAGTGGAGGGACCCAAGAGGACAGCTTTTGACACCGGAAACTGAGACAATGACAAAAGAAGAAAATGGCCTGGTTCTTGTGGAGTCGTCTATCACAGTGGATGAAACATCAGGAGAAAATCTGTCCTGTTTCATCAAGAACCCAGTCCTGAAGGTGGAGAAGGGGGCATACATGTCCATTGCACGTGAGTTCTCTTCAAATTCAGCATTCTGAGGTGTCACTGTTCATCAAGCAGGTATGGCTGGCAAAGACCCATGACCAAGAGATTTAGGCAGATATTTTAGTTTATTTACTTGTATATCCTGTGTGGAGAGCTATAAAATATACCTGTTTTTGCTGGGCACAAGAGCTCATCCTGTAATCGCAGCACTCTAGGAGGCTGAGGTGGGTAGATTGCTTGAGCTCAGGATTTTGAGACCACCCTGAGCAAGAGTGAGAGCCATCTCTAAAAGTATCTGGGCATTGTTGTGGGCTCCTGTGATCCAAGCTACTCAAGAGGCTGAGAAAAGAAGGATCATTTTAGCCCAGGAGTTTGAGGTTGCTGTGAGCTATGATGTCATGGTATTCTACTGAGGGTGACAAAGTGAGAT
>NW_003852861.1:49247-52353 GCF_000181295.1 Otolemur garnettii | reverse complement strand
TTAGAAAGTATTATCCAAAATTGGTCAAAGTCTTTTCTAACTTCCCTTAATTCTACTTCCCAAGGAAAACCATACATGATGATTATTGGTTTACTCTCCATCTGTCAAAGTGAGTTTGAAATCTGGTAAACATTGGTGCCTATCAGTTTTGTAACCCAGGAGAAATATTGATATTCCTGTGCCTGATTGTTGGCAGAATTTCTTTCTGCATCAGGTCTTTGATCTCATAACTGAAAAATGAAGTCACACATTACACAGATCAGGGACAGGACAGAATTTATTAGACAGAAAAAAATACAGAAGGAATGAAGAATGAAAGAACCTCTGGCTGGGGGCTGCAGTTGGGGGAGTCCCAAGTGGGATATCCCTTGTGGATGAGAGGCTATTCCAGATGTGAACGAAAGGAAATGGAGTCCAGGTTCTGTGTGGGCACGTGGTTATTTATTCACTCAGGTGTGAATGGGCTGAGATCAAAAGGCAAGTCAGTGTGAGGGGCAAGGCAGGAAGAGAATATAAGGGTCAGTTTTTCCCTAATGGTGCACTCATCTCTTTCTGGGCAGGACTTGTGCACTCGACCCTATGGTGGGCCTTTGTGTTCAGTTCTATTTTGGGGGGAATTTGTGCTCAGCCCTATCATCCCAGTCTTCTTAGTCTATTACGAGGATGCAGGATGATGGACATGGTATCTCTTTGACTGCTTCTTGCAGGTTGAGGGTCATAGTGGGTTGCCTAGAAAGGAAAAAAAAGAGACCCAGAAGGGGATGGTATTCACAGGAACATTTCCAGGTCTCCAGTCTGAACTGTTTCATATCCACGTAGGGCAAAAATATGAGCAGTTGTTATATGGGTGACTGCTTGGTCAATAAATCAGGAGATGAGAAAGGATTACTGGTCCAAAACTGAGAATGAGAAAGAGCATAATCTTGTGGTCCTAAAATAGGAATTAACCATGGAGGCCAGGAATCAAATAAGGACCAAGGATTAGATGGTTAAAGATTTGTTTTTCTCTATTTGATTTGTTCTCAGAGGTCCTTTACTTTGCCTGTGTTTATTCCTCACTAGTTGACAAAGAAACAACATTCTTCTCCTAGAAAAAGGCATGTGCCTCCTTTTTCTGCTTTAAGTAAATCAAAGGCTTAATGATTTTGAAGGACTACTGCAGCTAAAGAATTAATTTGGGATTATAGGGTAACTAAAGAGTCAACTACCTTTTCCATATCTTCATGTAGTTCTAGGGAAGAGTTGGTAGTAAAAGTGAGTTAATGCCTGCAATGCCTGGGCCAAGTCCAGCCACCATGCCTGTTCTGAGGAGTATAGGGAAGAAGAAGGCTCTTTTTTATCTGGAAGTAGGGGGATGCATCAGGGCCTGAGTTAGGGATTAGTCCTTCACCAGAGAGACTTGGGGGGGGAGAGGAAAACTTGGGTGTAAAGACTAGAGTGGTTTGTATGTGTAGGCACCATTAGATGGAGCAGCCACAGAGGTAAAATATTCTCAGAGGGCACAGGAGGAGGTCCAGGAGTCCTTAAACTTTTTAAACAGGGAGCCAGTTCACTGTCCCACAGACCATTGGAGGGCCGGACTATAGTTTAAAAGGACAGGCAGTGGCTAAGCAGGACAGGTAGTGGCGGCAAAAACATCCAGTGGGCCAGAAAAATGTCCTCGGCAGGCTGCATGTGGCCCGCGGGCTGTAGTTTGAGGACGGCTGACAGACAATGGTAAAGTTGACTTCAGGGAACAGAGATCAGTTTTTATAAAATCTCCTTTACTGGTGATATTGAAGCAAGTTAAACTGGGGGAGGCTAAGGAGAGAAAGCCCATAGTTTTGGGGCGGAACAGAGCTGTATTATTTTCTGTCAGAATGGAAGAGTTATATTTGTTGCTTATAGGTATGGGAGGGAAAACATGTTGGTATAAAGAAAGGCACATCCAGCATCTCCAGCATCCTGGATTGGAAGAGAGGAAGAGTTCATGGCAGCTGAAAGTAGGTGTTTAAAAGCTAGGGAATAAGGGAGTGTTGTAGATCTTACAAGACAGTGAAGTCTAATCCTTTATAGGGTCGAGGGGTTGTACTAGAAGAGAGGAGGGTTTTTTTATGAATTGTCCTGTTTCTTGCTGATGTGCTATGTCTTGGGCTCCTCCTCTATCTGATAATATTACATGCACGAGGTACATATAGTAGACAGTAGTACCAGCTTCACCTCTGGGGCATCCAGTGCCCGTTATTTTGCCAGTCCAGTACCTCTTTCCTCCATAAGAACATCTAGAGGCTTGGGTAACATCATAACAGTGCATTGACATGTGAGTGTGGCTAGTGAAAGAGGGGAATCAGGCATAGTTGACATGGGAATGGGGGTTGGTTAGGTATTCATGGAAATGCAAGGTTCGGTTGGTAAGACAACCTGTTGGGGTTGACAGGTAAGGGAGAAGGTCCAGGAATGACAGGAGTAGGAAGAGGAAAAATTGGATTTCCACAGGGGGAAAGTTTTGGAAGGCATCTTGTAGTCAAAGAACTTTAAAAGCATCAAAGTGGTCCTCCCAGCTTTGAAAGTGTGGGAGTAGCCAGGCATCTTGAGAAAAGTTATGGAGAAAAGGGAAGAAGCAGGGAGGAATGTTACAAATTTGTGGGGACATGGACTCTTTGGGGATCCTGGTGAGTTTTAAGACGTGGGGGACAGTACTTGCCATTTCCAGTGGGGGTCTTCCAGTGTTGAAAGTTTTCTGTAGGACACAAGGGCACTGAGCTGTCTATTTAGTTTCTATATCAGCTTTTTGGTTGCCTTTGGGAACTGGATCTGTTTTATTACCATGGTCTTTACAGTGGATGATAGCCACTTCCTTTGGAAAAGTGGCCAAATCATGAGGTTTTTTAATGAGTGTGGCATTGACAAAAGAGGATCTTGCGTGATAAAGAATCCTTTTCCTTGCCATGTGGCTGCATGGTGATGGATTATGTGCAAAGTGTACTTAGAATCTGTGTATATGTTAATGGAGTGGCCTTGTGCACATTATAAGGCTTTAGTGAGTTTCTGTTCAAGTCTCTTGCCCACTTATAAATGGACTTCTTTGCTGTTTTCTTGGGTTTTTCTTTGTTTTTGTTTTTTTTTT
>NW_003852861.1:33077-49227 GCF_000181295.1 Otolemur garnettii | reverse complement strand
TTGAGAAAAGTTATGGAGAAAAGGGAAGAAGCAGGGAGGAATGTTACAAATTTGTGGGGACATGGACTCTTTGGGGATCCTGGTGAGTTTTAAGAGGTGAGGGACAGTACTTGCCATTTCCAGTGCGGGTTTTCCAGTGTTGAAAGTTTTTCTGTAGGACACAAGGGCATTGAACTGTCTATTTGGCTTCTATATCAGCTTTTTGGTTGCCTATGGGAATTGGATCTGTTTTATGATAGTGGTCTTTACAGTGGATGCTGGCCACTTCCTTTGGAAAAGTGGCCCAATTCTTGAGGTTTTAATTGAATGTGGCATTGACAAAAGAGGATCTTGCATGATAAAGAATCCTCTTCCTTGCCATGTGGCTGCATGGTGATGGATTATGTGCAAAGTGTACTTAGAATCTGTGTATATGTTAATGGAGTGGCCTTGTGCACGTTATAAGGCTTTAGTGAGTTTCTGTTCAAGTCTCTTGCCCACTTATAAATGGACTTCTTTGCTGTTTTCTTGGGTTTTTCTTTGTTTTGTTTTGTTTTTTGAAACAGAGTCTCACACTACCCTCCTGGGTAGTTTTCTGGCATTATAACTCATAGCAACCTCAAACTCTTGGGCTCAAGTGATCCTCTTGCCTCAGCCTCCCAAGTAGCTGGGACTACAGGCACCCACCACAACACCTGGTTATTTTCATAGATGGGGTCTTTCTCTTGCTCAGACTTGTCTTGAATTCCTGTGCTCAGAAAATCTACCAGCCTTAGCCTCCCACGGTGCTAGGATTATGGGTGTGAGCCACTGCGTGCAGCCTTTGTTTTCTTGTGGTTTGATTTAATTTTTCTGTAGATTCTAATTATCAACACATTGTGAGATTCATAGAATGCAAGTATCTTCTGTAGAGATCCTTTGCATCCTTTGTTAGACATATTCCCAGGGGTGTTGATTAGTAGAAGTGATCTTGTGGGAAGAAGATATATGGCAAAGCCTGCCTTGGCAATGGAGTCAGCTGTGGGTCTTGGAGAACTGCCATCAATAAACTAGGTGTCTTCAGGATTAGGTAAGGAAAAGAGGGAGATGTTGGGAAAAGGATGTAGTGTTACCATGACTAAAGGTCAGAAATCATGGAATGAGTTCTGAAAAATGCGAGAGTCATGTGAGTGGAGGGGAGCAAATGGAGATGAAGGGTTATATGTGGGGCCAGGGAGAAAGTGAAGGTTAGTATTTTCTATAAAGAGGATTAGAAGGTGGAGGTAAATAAGATGAAGAAAGTAAAGATAATAAATGTTCGTGTTTTAAATGGATGGAATGTTATGAGGGGTAAGTAGACATGTGAGGAAATGGTGGATAAGTTTCTTGGCCTCCAGGAAAAGGATGGACATGGTTGTCACAGCTTGGTGGCAAGGGGGTCCAGCCCAGGGTTGTGAATTCTCTTTGTTTTGAGAGGAATGCTATTAGGAGATCATTATTGTCAGGTTTCTGTGTTAGGACTCCTACTGCTCATCCTTGGTGGTCTGACACTGAGAGGTAAAATGGACAGTGGACATCAGGGAGATGGAGGGAGCGGTTTCAGAACAGGGAGGATTATAGGGAGAGAAAGGAACTTGACCAAAGCTGAAGCAGGTCTAGGTGGTCAGTTGAGGGGTCTTTAGCAATGATGTATAGAGGTTTAGCTGAGGCCATGAAGTTGGGAATCCAGGCTCTAAAATATCCTGCAACCTCCAGGAAGGAGAGATCATTTTTTGTTAGAAGGGGTAAGGAGTAGGTGGCCTGAATGTAGTCAGAGGGAATGAGTTTTTCTCATTCCTACAACAGAAAGAGTGGTATTGGACAGAGGAGAGGTTGACTATGCTTGGAAGGGGACACTCTATACACCTTGGTGGCGAGGAAAGGAAGTAGGTGAATGGTGTCTTGTTGGGAAGCACTAGGGGAGTGGCTGCATAAGAAAAGGTCATCTATGTACTGAAGAACTCAGGAATTTTCTGGTAAAGTTAACTGCTTCAGGTCGACCTGAAGTTCCTGACCAAAGTAATGAGGACTGTCTCTAAATCCTTGTGTGAGAACTGTCTAGGTGAGTTTTTGGCTGGTGGAGAAATCACAGTCAGTTCAGGTGAAGGCAAAGAAGGGTTGGGAGAAGTCATGGATGGGTATGGTAAAAAAAGGTATCTTTGAGATCTAAAACTGTGTAATGGGAGGTATTGGAAGGAATGGTAGATAGGAGTGTATAGGAATTAGGGGCTACTGTGTGAATAGGGTGAACAATTTCAATGATGGCCCATAAATCTTACATTAACTTATATGAATCGTCGAGTTTTTTAAAACCATTGAAGGAGGAAAGTGCTGTAGGGGGAGTTAGTTGAATTGAGAATACCGACCAACAGCAGGTTGAGAATAACTTCTTTAATGCCCCTCAGGGATGCCATGGGGAATAGGTATTGTTTAAGGAAAGGATATGAAAGTTGGGGTTCAGAAGGCATTGAGTATGGGTGAATGATGGAAGGATATAGAAGGAAGAGAGGTATTCACACAATGAGGTCTATGGGTAGTTTGGATTAAGAAAAGAGAGGAGTTTTAGGGGAGGGATGAGAGATGAGTAGGATGGGTAGTGAGAGCTGGGAGTCAGGGTATTGTCAGGGTTGCTTGTAATTTTGAGAGGATATCATTACCTAGTAGGAGATGCTGCATGAGGGAATTATAAGGAATGAATGTAAAAAAGAGTGTCCAGAAAGTGAGTTCCACAGGGGTGGGGCAGTATGAGGGTGCAGCAAATTGTTGTTAATACCCACCACTGAAATTTGTTTTTTGTAAAGACCCTTAAAAGAGAGTAGGGTGTAGTGAGGGGGCCCTAGTATCAATAAAAAAAAAAAGATTTGTTTCCCTTCCAGCAGCAGAGCTACCAGGAGTTCAGTTTTAGTGATTGTTCAAGGGGCCTCTGCACCACCAGGACCCATCAATCTTCCATGGCCAAGGTCAAGAAATTAGGAGATTCAGCCTGGTTCTGAGAGTGACTGTGGACTGGATCATCAGAAAGACCTGAGGAGTCAGACTTCCACTGAGGACCTCCACAGGCTGGAAATGGCTTGGGGGGATGTTGGATTTGGGCATTTCCTGGCCCAGTGGCCAGTTTTCACACACTTAAAACATGGTTTGGAGGGAGGTTTTCTTTTCCCAGACTGCCTGGAGAAGTTTCAAGAACTAGGTGGGGCTTGTCTAATGGCAGAAGCTAATAACTGGAACTCTGAGAGGCGCTGCCATTTAGAGGCTTCTTGATTATGGAAGACCTTGAAGCCCAGGTTGATGGAATCTCAATAGGGGTCTGAGGGCCCTGGCAGGATTTTTGGAGTTTTCTCCAGATGTACAGTTTGGGTACAGATTGGGAGATAAAATGCATGTTGATAATGAGCCTGCCCTTGTTGCTCTGTGGTGATTAGGCAATATAGTGATGGAGGGCTTCATTAAGATAGGCTAAAAAACTGGGCAGGATTTTCATCCCATTTCTGGGTTGTTTTTTTGGTTTTTTTTTTTTAGTTTATCATAATTGACTGCCTCATGGATTGCTTTTCTAAGTCTCTCTAAGAGACACTGGACCCTGTGTTTATGGAGGAGGACTCCAGGAACATCAGTTTGGTAATTCCAATTGGAGTCTTCCTGGAGGGTGGCCCTAGCACCCTCTGATTGCTTTGGTCTGTTCTTTTTAGATCTTTGGCATGGACCTGGGCCTGGGACCAGACCTATTCCTTCTCCTCTGAAGTTAAGGTGGAGTGAGGATAACAGGACAGATCACACAATTGAGTTAGATATATGAATTCTTGAGTGTATTTTATGGGATCTGTGGAGAATGAACTAGTTTCTGACTTATGTGGGACATGTCTAAGAGTGAAAAGGGGACAAGAACCTGTGATACCTTCTGTTCCCACAACTTCTTGGAGGGGGTACAGAGGTTATGGAGATCCAGAAGTGGAAGGTCCAAAGGTGTGGCCAGATCTAGTATGAGGTGGGGAAGTTGGGTCCACCATCTTTTCTTTCCTGCCTGCAGGTGGTGGAAGGCAGAGGGAGGATAGGGTGGAATTTTGAGGGTAGGGAGGAAGCTGAAGGGGAAGGTTGTGGGGGAGTCAGAACGGGGAAAGTTGTCTGCTGGGTTGAAGGAAGATAGGGGAGAGTTGGGAGGTTCAAGGGGTTCAGGGAGAGCTGGTTTGCCCCATGCAAGCAAAATTTGACAAGGTTCACAAGATGAACACAAAGAAGCAATGTTCCAAAAGAGGAGGAAGTCCTGAATGTAAAAGACTTCTGACCATTTATCCAGTCTCTGATGGTAATTATGAAGGTCACTGAGCATTGAAGGTAAAAAGTGCCATTTTCTTTCTTTTTTTTTTTGCAAGTTTTGGCTGGGGCTGGGTTTAAACCTGCCACCTCTGGCATATGGGGCCAGTGCCCTACTCCTTGAGCCATAGATGCCACCCAAAGGTGCCATTTTCAAGTGCTTGTGAGCCATTATCTGGTTTGTATATAGACCAATTAGTATTACAGAAAAAGATGCAATGTTTAGGTTTAAGGTCAGGATAAAGGTATGGAGGCTCAAGATGAGTTAAGAGGCAGCCTAAAGGTGAAGAAAGGGGAACCCTTCCTGAGGGTTACTGAGTGGTCCCCATAAGGGAAATAATTGAAGTTAGAAAATAGATGAGGTTCAAGTGAGGATGTAAAGGGAACTTACAAGGAGGAGGGGTAGGAGGTGACAAAACCTGGGGCTGGGAAGATTACCGTGCATCCTTGGCAAACCTATAACCAGCCTAAAAAGAGCGGTTCAGACTGGGGGTGAGGTATCCCCCATGCACTAGGCATTGGATGGGCAAGTCTGATATGCCAGGGTTAGTCTGTGACCCACGCCAGATTTAGGAACCACAGACTATCTGAATTTTTGGCCCCAGAAATGGAGGAACAGAGAGAGAGGAGTTGGAGTGGAGAGTAAATGAAAGAGAATTTGAAAGGCTCAGAGAGGAGCTATAAGAATTGAAGAAGAGGCTCGGCGCCTATAGCTCAACTGGCTAAGGCGCCAGCCACGTACACCTAAGGTGGCGGGTTCGAATCCCCAGCCCGGACCCGCCAAACAACAATGACGGCTGCAACCAAAAAATAGCCAGGCATTGTGGCGGGCGCCTGTGATCCCAGCTATTTGGGAGGCTGAGGCAGGAGACTCGCTTGAGCCCAGGAGTTGGAGGTTGCTGTGAGCTGTGATGCCACGGCACTCTACCCAGGGGGAAAGCTTGAGGCTCCGTCTCAAAAAAAAAAAAAAAAAGAATTGAATAAGAGAATAAGAGAAGATCTTAAGGCTCAGAGAGAGGCTATAAATAAATGCTCACCTCACTAATAAATGGACAGATTCCAGGAGGGATTGGAGGAGTGCCCCCAATTCCCTTCATCCCATGGGAATAAGAATCCATCTAGTGAGGAAAGAGTCAACAGTGTGTATCTCAGTCTGAAATTGGTCTGAAATTCTCTTCAGCTGGGTCTTTTCCTTGTTTTGGATCAGGGTGAGATTTGTTTCATAGAACATTTTGGGGAAGATTACCTCCTCAAGTTTTTTGGAATAGTTTCTGTAGTTTGGGAATAAACTCTTCTTTGAAGGTTTGATAGACTTCTGGTGTGAAGTCATCTGGATCAGGGCATTTTTTGGTTGGGAGATTTTTTTATTCTTTTTTGATCTCAGTGCTTGTAATTGGTCTGCTCAGGAGATCTATTTCTTCTTGTTTAAGTCTAGGGAGAGGGTGTGATTGCAAGCATTGATCCATTTCCTTCACATTGTCAAATTTCTGGGTGTAGAGTTTCTTGTAGTATTAAGAGATAATCTCTTGTATCTCTGTGGCATCTGTTGTTATTTCCCCTTTCTCATTTCTGATTGAAGTTACTAGAGATTTTACTTTTCTATTCTAGTTAGTCTTTCAAAGGTTTATCTACTTATTTACTTTTTTAAAAAAACAACTTTTTGCTTAATTTTCTGAATATTTTTTCGTTTTCAATTTCATTAATCTCTGATTTAATTTTGGCTATTTCTTTTCTGCTGGGTTTGGGCTTATATTGTTCTTTTTTTTCCAAATCCATAAAAAGTTTTGTGAGTACAGTGATGCCCTCACTTTCTGTTTTTCCAATGGAGGCAGCTAGTGGAATCAATTTTTCTCTCAAGAAAATTTTTAGTGTATCCTACAGGTTTTGGTAACTGTGTCTTCACTGTTGTTATGTTTGGGGAATTTAACAATTTCCTTTTTGATCTCTTCCCAAACCCAACTATCATTCAGCATAATGTTGTTTAATTCCCATGCGTTTGTGTGAGGATAAACATTTTTTTGTTGGACCTGAGTTCCACCTTTAGAGCCTTGTGGTCAGATGAGAGACATAGTATAATTTCTATTCTTTTAATTTTGCTGAGGTTTGATTTGTGTCCCTGGGCGTTTCATGGCTCCCAGCAGCAACTTCTACCACACGACCATAGAAAGGTTGCCTGTTGTGTCAGAATTCCATCCCTCTGCCCTGGTTCATGCACAGTAACCAGAACCCTGCTACTTTGCAGGGCACCTGAACCACAGCACCAGGAAAAATTTTTACTTAAAACACAGTCTAGCTAACTCTTGTTTCTCAGTTGATCTAGGAGAGCTCTGCTGAACTGTGTTCCTGAATCTCCATCTTGCTCCACCCCGACATGTGTGTTTTCTTCTTGTTCATTTCCATACCCTATTTATTCCTTTCATTTCCCCCTTTTCTTGAAATTTCCTTGTCTCTGGGCGTGGGCACTGGAGTGGCCTTTTGGTACAGGGGCAAAAAGAGGAGAGAAATAAAGAATGAGAATGGAGAAGGGAAAGAAAAACTAAAAAAGGGTGAAAGAAAAAAAATGAAAACAAAGAGAGAGGAATGATGGAAAGAGAAAAACTGGAATAATAGTGGTGTATGGCAAGGTATGTGTGTGCTGACCCCCACCCACAATTCCAGGACTATGTGTGACTGGGGTGGTTGGCTTTCCTGAGGTCAGGAGCTCCTCACCAGCCTGAGCAAATGAAAGACACCATTTCTTCCTAATATAAATAAGACAACAGTATGTCACAGTGAGGACCTACCATTATAGTCTTTGAAAGAACAAAGCTAGAAGGATGCTGTAATCCAGGGTTTCAAGACCTGTTTGGGCAAGGCCAATGCCATGCATCCCAGCATAGGCCTCAGAGGAGGGCTCCATTCCATAAATAAAATACAGAATGAAATAGAACAAAAAATACCATGATAAATTGAAATGAAAATAAATAAAAATTTAATTGTAAAGAAACAGGATATGTGAGATATGTTCATTGTCATTAGAGAGATTTACAAATGGAAGATGAAAAAAGTGGAAAAGTATCTAAAGAAAAAAGGAAAAGGTCAAGAAATGGAACAGAATGAAAGAAAAAAGGCAGAAAATTCATGACCAAGGTGGAAACCTTGAAGTTGAAGAAAGTAAAAATGACAAAATGAAACACAACAAAACAAAAATTTTAAAAAAGAAAGAACAAATTTAAAAAATATATACATATATTACAATACTGCCTGGACACCAGGTTGACCTCTGGTGTGAGGAGAAGCAAAACAAGCTTGCTATTTCTACTGTGTATGATGGTTTGGGGAAGCCACTATTTTGTTGCTGTTGAGACCTACTGATTTATTTGACCTTAAGCAAGATGGGAGCCTTAAGTTCTTACCAAACTTCTTGAGAGACATGTCTTGACCTTCCAAACAGTGCTCCTTGGCAACAAAGGAGTCGTCACAGGGATGCAGGATCTGTCCTACTCACCCCAAAGCTGGCCATTGGAGTTCAGCAGGTATGTCAGAAGCAGCCTTATGCTGGAATCCTGGGGGCTGTTCGTCCTTGGCAGGCTTCCTACCAATGATGGTGGCCTGCCAGCAGCCCAGCCATCTGGAAATTACACCCCACCCACTGGCTTAAACACAGCTACTGGGTTCATTTCAAGTTTGCTTCCTTGCTCAAGTTTCCCAAGGTAGCTCTAGCAAGTTCCTAAGTCCCCCAAAACAGCAAGATTGGCTTCCCCTTTCTCCAGCTCTCCATCAAAGGGCTGGCTGGCACCAGCCTTCCACTGCTTCTGACCTCCTTGGATACGGGACTTCACTGCTGTCTCACTATGCCCCTTGATGATGTTTCTGAGCAGGGAAATCCAGCCAGTGCTGACTGGAGTCCACATTCTTCAATTTCACTGAAGAAGGTTGATGAGTAGATCACTCTAGTCTGCCATTTTGGACACCCCCAACCCTTTCCTTTACTTTTCTAATACTTAGTCTTAAATGATTTTGTATAATGGATATACAAATGGATATCTACAAAACTTTTGCCATTCAATTATTATTTATCATGTGCTTTAGTTTGGCAAGTCATACATGTTAAAAAATAATTGGAAGAAGAAAACCTAAAGTTGATGATGTGAAAGAGTATACAGTCGATGTTAGAGGAGTAAAGTTTTATTGTTTTTTTTTTTTTTTAATGAAAACCTTGGAAAAACAAAGTTAGAGGAGGGAAAATTATCTAAGTCTCCTGCTTTGATTATCACAGTGAACAAAGGGATTGAGGAATGTTTAAAGGGGAATGATGATTTGGGGATGAGTAAGGTAGAAATTAATAATCCTCAGGTCACAATACTACATGTAAAAAGACATTGAAAACCATATTCTAGGACATAAAATTTAAAGGAAAATGCTTTCTCATTTTTGTAAATTTGAGTTTTTGAGGTGAGTTAGAATTCTATTTCTAGGGCTTAGAACATGAGACCTATTTCGGTTTATCATTTGACATAATTAATAGTTTCTCATTTAATCATAAGAAAACTTCCATGTCCCCTCAATTATCAACATATTGTTAGGCTCATGTAATATTTACAAAACAATAGAATAGAAAGGACACAAGACAAAATCATCCCTAGGCGGAAGGGAGGTGAATTAAATGGAAGAAAAATCTTCAGTATCCTTATATCATTTTATTTAAAAAATTATGTCTCACTCTTAAAATTATGTCAGCATTTGTTAAATTATTATTATAGTCATATGAGAGTCTGTTGCATTATTTCCATATGTTCAAAATCTTTCTGAAGGACACTGTGTCTCCCCACTTGACAGGAACCAGGGAAACAGGAGCCACTTCAGTATACCTGAATCCCTTAGAATTACAGGGAGGGTGAGTGAGGCTTACAGTCTCTGCCCTCCTGATACTGTCTCCATGGAGAATACATGTGAGGATTTGTATCCAGCAGTCCAGTCACCTTATGCCAAGCTGTATCTCAAGTGGAATAATTGCTGTTTTTCAGATTCCCTGTTCCCCCAAGTCAGTCCCTGGACAGTGGGACTGTCTGTGTTGGTGGGTTTGCTGGTGCTCATCATGATGATCATCTCTGTTCTACTCCGGTGGACTAGAAAAGACAGAGGTAAATGGGAAAAGAATGGGGAGGTTGACTTCATTTGGGGAGGAATCACAGGCTTATGATCACATATAAACGATGAGTAGATGTGGGGATTCTTTACCATTTGAAATTAGGAAAAAACCTCTGAAGAAGGAAAATTACTCCATTTCCACAGTTGGTGCTCTTATATTTGATCTCCTCTGGGCCTATGCTGGTTTTGCTTTCCTGGAAACCCCCCCCCCCCTTTTTTTCTGGATCATTTTCAGTTTAGCCTGGCTTCCCTTATAAGAATATGGTGAACCACTTATGCAGGAAGGGTTTTGAATGTCCTCCAGGACCCTGCAGCCATAACCCCCTCATCACATTGCACATGGCCTTGTGCTGGCCATAAATCAGGGCCATGTGTCCTTCACTGCTAGTCCCAGTGGCCTGCTCAGTGCCCACCTCAGGGTGGTTGATTCACAAATACCTGGAAGAATGATTCTGTCAGAAATAAAAATGATTCTTATTTTTTCAGATCATATAGGACAAGAGAACCATGAGCAGTTTCTTTCTTGGTCTATGGTTTAAACATAATATAACACCTAATATTTCACAGGATTTCTCATATTTTACAAGTAATCTCTTATGCTAACTTGAATGTATATTTATCTGAACCTCATATGTCTGGATGGCATCCTCTGGACCAAAGATAAGCCTAGGTGAAAAGCAGTGGCCAGCAGCTGCCTAATTCACCTGCCTCCAGACATGAGGCCAGACTCCAGGTGACTTCAAGACAAAACAGTGGAGTGAGGGAGCCCTAAGGGGGTTCTTATGCAGACTATTCTCCCATGAGAGTGCAGAAATAGTGACCAACAACAAAGAAATGTCAAGGAACCTTCCCAAAATACCCTGCAAGAGAAAGATTACTCATTTAAACTTCTGAAGAAAAAGATATCACTCAAGTAAGACAAATTCTTTTCTTCCTTTTTGTAACCTTTACACACACCACCTAAATTTAGCTTTTTTTACCAGAGAGGAACCAGAAGCTTCATGGGAGATGAAAGTTGTTAGCAGATCTGGGGGTAAGAGTGAGAACAGTGCATGGGTTCCACAATTTAATACTCAAAGTCTGTATGCGGGAAGGAGTCTGGAATGGCTGTTTGAAGGGCTTATTGTTAGATCAAATGAGATTGTTTTCTATGGAAACCCAGTAGCTTCCTGGTCATTCCATAACCCAGTTACAAAGGCATATGTAACCATATGTAATATAGCCACATTTAGTCAAATGTTTGTTAAAGAGATATTTTGAAAAAAGTACCTATTTATATTAATTGGGCATTATCAGGAAAACTGTTTCCTATTTACTCAGGAAACTTCACAGAAGGGCTTATGAGGGCCTTTGCTACCTCTCCTTACCTGAAATACTCAAATGGTTCAGTTAGTTAAGATGACTGAGGAGAAATCCCATGGAAATCCCAATTGGGCCTAATTCTGAAGCCATGTAGAGTTCATTCTGATGGTTGAATCATCATGAGATTCAAATCAGTACAAGATGAAGTGTGCCAGCCTCCTGAGTCTGTAAGACAGCTAAGCAGGATCCATTTGGAAGTATTTTAAATTGTGGATCAGAAAACTACTTCTTACTTTTGAAACTCTAGGGAATATTGCTTAAGAATTTAAGGCTGCTCAAATACCGGCCACTTTGCCTGACTTATCTGTGGAAGAAGTACCTCATTGGCTCAAGGTAGGGTGAAGTAATCCCTCCCAAATGCTTAGTCCAATGACATCTTCACCTTAATGAAAATTCTGAGTTTCTGATTAGCTATTCTATTTTTTTCTTATCACTTTCCAGGTGTCCTCCTAATTGCTATTGTGATAGACCGAGAATCTCTAAGCTAGTTTTAGATCAGTACACTTGAAAGTACTAGGAATAATGGGTAGCATTTGTACTACATAGCACCATTTTTTTTAAAGCTTTGCGACTTAAACCAAAGCCTCACAACAGAAAGAGATACTATTTAATATTCCATCCTATTTCAAAATGAACATATTCATAAATAAATTGATTAGATATTTTTTTGATAGACAATGTTTAAACCTTAGAAATCATCATTCTATAGAAACATTCTATAGAAACCTATAGAAACAGCATTCTATACTTGAGGTTTTTGAATTATTATATGAAAGATAAAGCCCACATACAATTAAATGCCCCTCTATAATCTGAAATAGTGTTTGAAGACAAGTAAAATGGTTTTCTGATACTTTTGAAAAAAGATGTGAATAGCAGTCCTGAACCATAACAGTTCAGAACTAACAATACCACAGGTAGTTACTCATCCCAATTTCTTGCAGGTAGTGAGGGTCTACTTGACTTGTCATAATGTCACCTCAATCTAGAACAGTGTTCCCTGGAAACACTGGCAAATTTCTTACCAATGACGTCTATATCTGACATGTCTGGGACTTGCTGAATCTTTAGTAAATCAATAAAGTGACACTGTCATACAACCAAGGAGATGTCAATGTCGCTGAAATGCATATTATATAGAATAAATGCTTTTAATTCTAGAGTGAGAATGGGAATTACCGCACCTTTTAAATGAGATTGATTTCAGAATAGCGTTATACAATTACCTATGTATCAGTTGATATGTGTTAAAGGAACCATGTGAATGTAATTTACATACTTATGAAATTCCAGTTATTTTGTAAGAGTTGAGCCTGCTCCCTCCCCCACTGCAACCCCAGTATAGGTTTTGTTTCCTCCTTTACAGAAATGATTATAGAATAGATTTTCATGAGAATTTTAAAATCTATCTAAATCCTTTCAGGAGGCATTTTAAAACTGCATACACAGGGCAGTGCCTGTAGCTGAAAGGAGTAGGGCGCTGGCCCCATATGCCAGAGGTGGCAGGTTCAAACCCAGCCCTGGCCAAAAAAAAAATCCATACACAGATATAAATGAAAGCACACAAAATGTAACAAGTTTCTGTGGTTTTAGAACCACTGTTAAGTTTATCAGTTTTTGCTTGTCTCCTATAAGTCTTTTTTTAAAGTTTGTACATAGGTAACAGAGTTACTTTTTAAGGTACATAAAGGCTGTAAGTTAATGTGGTGGGTATTAAGAAGGATAATGATGTGAGGAATTAGGATTTTGTGTGTGTTATATATTTTCATCTGCATTCAACTTCCTACTCTGGTTTTTGTACTTGAATTTTTTTCCTGTAAACAAATACCCTCAACACTATCACTGTGAAGTCAGCTGCAGACTGTACCTCTTGAACACACTTACAATATTTTGCACATTATGGAAAAAGGTACATTGTATAAGTTTATGCTTTGTAAACTATAGATATTTATTATTCTGTGAGTTATCTATTTTTGTAATCATCTGTGGTTCATCATGTCTTTTAATTCACAATTCTTATTAATTATGGCATTAGGAGGGAGACACCAAGGTTGGAAGTTTAGTTTGTACTATTTTAGCCAATTTATGAATGTAAAAACTACCCTGTCACCCTGCTCTAATCCACCCTACTGTAATGTAGAACAAATATCTGTTTTGAAATACACCCCAGGACGATGTAATTGAGCTAAATATCTGATTTTTCATTTAACTTTTTAGCTGTATTATGGCTCCATGGCACTGACCTAGGGAGGGTATTGCGGTGAGGTGCCGTAGTACAAAGGGAACTTCAGTTTTTCCATAAGTTCTTACCTGCTAGCCCTTTTCTTACATGTATACTGTATTTGTTTACAGAGTATAGGTGGACATATAATTTAAAAGCTTGGTTTAATAAACATATAAACACCTCCCTCTAAAAGATGTGAATATTCGTAGCATAGAGAAGGTATTTAGGCATAAATATAGAAAGTCATGACGTGTCAGTTTCTGCTATGTCTTGGAACTCTGAGGCCAGGCGTGTCCCATTCCGTGATATCAGTGAATCCTTGTAAGTATACAGATCAGGTGTCCCTTATCTGAAATGTATGGAACCAAAAGTGTTTTGGATTTTAGAAATTTTTCAGATTATTTTTGGATTTGGGGATGTTCATATTGTACTTATTTGTCTGGGCATTACAAGTTTGAAAAGCCAAAAGTCAAAATGTTCCCATAAGCATCACTATTGAACACGTTTTTGTTTGTTTCTTTGTTTTCAGACAGAGTCTCACTATGTTGTCCTCAGTAGAGTGCTGTGGTATCATAGCTCACAGCAATCTCAACTCCTGGGGCTTAAGCAATTCTCTTGTGTCAGCCTCCCTAGTAACTAAGACTATAGGCACCCACCACAATGCCCTGCTATATTTTGTTGCATTTGTCATTGTTTAGCTGACTCAGGGTGGGTTCAAACCTGCCAGCCTCAGTGCTTGTGGCTGGCACTATATCCACCGTGCTACAGGCACCGAAATCTAGGCTTTTAATCTACCTGTCACCTGAATAGTGCACTCATAGACTCATTTAAATGATCATGTAAACAACAAAGAATCATCAGAGAGAACCTTCTCCTCTTACACCCTTGGTGTAGGCATATTTACTTAGCCAGTATCTGGTCCTACCTAATCAAAAGGTGTTTGAAAGTCACTAATATCATGTGACCCCAAATCACGAACATATGCATGTAGAGTAATACAAAGATTTTTTGACAATAGCTTCAGGTCTATTTTCTGCTGATTTGTGTTTGTTTGTTTGCTCTTCAGCTACACTCCCAAAGCAAAGTGATATTTTGTAGGTTGGTATTTTATATTTAAATGGGTCAATCTCATTTAGGAAAATAAATATTTAGATAATCTCGTGATAATTGGGCATTGTCAAGGAAATAGCTATTAGCTAGATTTATGAACCTTGGTGGAATGTGTATCCATTTCTGAGAATACCCTAGCCCCAACATCATAGGTGATCATAATTTTAGTAACAAATAATGGTTACTAAAGAATGGAACAACATTATTTTAGACTTTAAAATTCACATCATAACCCAAAATAAAGCTTTCATTGCATACAGTCATATACCAAAGTGCACATATCTCTTTATCCTTTTAATAAACAGAGAAAGGCCTCCCTCCACTGCCTTTGAAATGGCACTGGGACTCTGCACAGTGATATCACCAATATTGTTATATCATGTCCTGCTGTGTGTCACGCTTTCTTAAAGAAAGTAGCCCTAGGGGCAGTGCCTGTGGCTCAAAGGAGTAAGGCGCTGGTCTCATATGCCAGAGGTGGGGGGTTCAAACCAAGCCCTGGCAAAAATCTGCAAAAATAAAAATAAAAATAAAAATAAAAGAAAGTGGCCTTCACCCACTTCTGGGGTCTCCTGAGCCCTCTAAAACTTGTCAACATAATGTTGCTACAGCCTGAGATGGTTCTGGGGTAGCTGCTACCTCTGTAAAGTGAGGAAGCTGCTCTGCCAGGCCTGTGCCACTTCTTAACTTTCCCTAAGCTGTGATTCTCCATGCCCTCAAAGCCTCACAGAGAATTTTGATAAAATGAAATAACCATAATGGCATCATCCAAAACTCTCTCACCTTAGACATCAGGAAAATTCTATAACTCTTGACCAGGAGACATATATAATCGTGTTTGTGACATTGTCTCTGCTCTGTCTGGCTTTTGAATCATATTCAGATTTAGGGGGGGTTTGCCTGGAAAAAATGTCCTAATAAAACAGGCAATGTAAAAAAACTAACTCCATATAGGCCTCAATGACTAAATCCATGTAGACTGAATTCAGTACTGAATTAAATTAATCCCGATCAGAAAACCGCTTCATGTTAATTTACTTACATTTTCATTTACTCTGCTCAGATCTTTCCTTAGGAATGAATAAATACTTGTTTGGAGTAAAGTAAAATTTGAATGGATTAGAAAAGATATCTACCTGGAAGAACAAAAGCACTTAACTGTTCAGGGGTATCCAAGCTTTGATTTCTCTGGGCCACATTGGAAGAAAAAGAGTTGTCTTGGTCCACACATCAAGTACACAAATGCTAATCAAAGCTGAGGAGCACAAAGGTTCGTGCATAATTTTCATGAAATCTTCTAACACAGATAAGCAAAAGAAGTCCTCACATAATAATATGAGTACAGGGTGGACATCCCTAATAGTCATATAAAAAATTCCTGACAAAGAAAAATTCTTTCTTCATAATCATCTTTTACATGTAGAGAAATCCTATAGAAAAGAAATTGTGCTTTACAATAGTGATATATACATGAGTAAAATAAAAATATCTCTTTCCTTCATTTGTGTAATATTAAAACATGAACAACAGATATTAAACAGATAATATCTGGAATAACTTGCAGAAGAAATGAGAGCAGAGTGGTAGAGTGAGGGCAGGTCATGAGGAATATTGACGGCCACATCGACAATTTTGATATTTATCCTCACTGATGAAAAGGCAAGAGAATCACCTAAGCCCAAGAGCTGGAGGTTGCTGTGAACTGTGATGTCACAGCACTCTACCGAGTGACAAAGTGAGATACTGTCTCTTAAACAAAACAAACAAACAAACAAAAAAAAGATCTAAAGGAGTTTGGGAGGAGAGAGGTTTAACAATATGATCACAAGATTTGGGATTTACTAAGACTCTATTATAAAATCCACCAGCATGTGCAAGAGAGGATGTAGAAGACCACTAAGTTGTTTGTGGTAGATGTAAGAAGCAAATTACACACGACCTCAGGGCAGTTTTTCTCTAGAAGATCACAAGCTGGGTGATCTTTTCATGGTGACATCTAGCACAAGTTGCTTTTTCAGT